>NC_142798.1:43340714-43598930 GCF_049724085.1 Artemia sp. Qi Xiang Cuo | reverse complement strand
CACCCGCATAAGTCGCGAAAAAAAGACCACACGTACGGCCTGGGCTTGGCAAACCCCGAGAGACAGACCACGGACGAGCTGTTAGTAACGGACACGGCCCTTGTCAATATAGTAAAAGATTAGTATTGAAACTAGTGAAGAGTAAGCAACCTTTTATCTCACACTCCCCGGTGTTTAGACTGACATCACGTACTATGTGAGAACGGGATCAACAAAACTATGGCATATTGATACACCCTCGTAAACTCCGACCACACCTTGACAGTAAGTATCGTGACGTTGTGTGACTTTACCGCGGGCACTACATCAATCAAGGACGTAGGCTGATTCTCATAATATATCAGTGTCAAGTAAAGCTCGCCATGGTCCACCAACCTTGCCGGGCACCCCGGATTCGCCCATGGATTTGGTCAGTCGACAGGCGGTACTAGGGGATGTAGTTGACGGTGAAGCTGAACTGGCGCCGTCTCCTGAGTGCACGCAACTGCAGAACCGTGGTTCCGATGCACTATCACCAATTGCTCATAGATAAAGAACCAGGTTCTGTTTAGCCAAAAGTGAGTCCGAACGCACGGTCCCGGTGTGACCTCCAGCTAATATTCGACCTTCAGAGGCTTTCAGGTATTATCACACTGACGGAGCCACGCACCAGGGTACGATCGAACAAGTTCACAACCAACGGTCAGAACCTGCGGGTCCTCTCGTACTTCGCATTAGGACGATAGCACCGTATTTGAACGTCTGTAGGTTACAACTCAACGCTCTCATGAAGGTAAAAACACACATCCCTGTCCCTTGAGTTGGGTTAAAACTCCGCAACGGGTCTAAGAATTATTATACCGTATCGTAAGAGCAGACCTATACTTATCCCACAGCGACGTCTCTATGAACGCGGGGCCGACCCCAGACAGGAATACCTGGGGTAACTTTTCTGACACCTCGTGCTTAAAACTCTTAAAGACAAAAGGATCGAGCGGCCGTTCTTTAGCAGTTCGCACTCGGACTGACAGTCGGGATCAAGCCAGCATTTGCCCGTTTGCTCTTCTGGAGGTTTGTGGCCACCCTGAGCTTGCCTTAGGACCGCTGCGGTCTCATTTGACAGTGTGACAACCCCTGTACCCCGCCCCCGCTGTGCGGTGCATCCGAAGTTTTCTAGAGATCCCCCGTATTGGTTAATACATTGAACAACAACCACCTTAAAACCCTGTCCGGGCATAGTAGAAAAGGTTTCTTTTACTAGACCCTGCCAGGCGGTGTCTGTCAGTGAAGAAGTGACACTCTAACACTGCGGCGCCACCTCTCCGGTCACTCAACACCTCATACCTCCAATCCATCTCCCCCGGGTCGTAGGTCAACTAAGACGTGAACAGTCCCGGTCCACTGTCAGATGGGTCACTCGACAGACGAGCGGGACAGATTTTCTCTAGTTACTCAAGTCGATATCGGCTCTAATGAGCTGAAGATTAATGTTTCTAAATGCAGAGAGTCTGTGGTTCTAAAGACGGTTACACCCGAGGCTGTGACTATAGTCACTATTACATTAATAGCAATGGACCGACATCAAAGTTCGTGAACCCTCGAGTGATCAGTCTCCCTTCTTTGTTTTAAGGTGAAATTAAGAGTAAACATGATCGAGACAGTTCTGAGTTGGTAGGTCATGCGGCGCAGAGGCTCCGCACAAAGATAAAGAACGGCACCACAAGCACAACTTAGGCCGTCCATGACCAGCTTGAGACGGGATCGAGCTCCCGTACGAGCACCCAATCCAAACTCTGTAGCCAGTCGCATCTTGCTACAAGCCCGACACCATCCAAAGTCAGAGAAACTCAGGATCCCGAATTTCCGGATCCTCTGTGACGATGTCCCGTAACGACCGTCCGCGCACGAATCGAGGCAGTTCACCGGGTGGACCTGATGCGGTTATCAGTCGGGTCTGGTGGGAGGAGAAGACCTGTCCCTCACACGGGTAGTCCAGGACCTTCAAGAAGTCTCGGACGTCGCTCAAGCGCAACGCTCTTCGGACGATTACACCTCACCTTCCGAGGAGGACGGCCAGGGTTTATCTCTCCATAAAACCGAAAGGAAAACTCGTAACGGACCTCCCGCTCGCGTCCCCGGGCCAAGTCTCGGTGCTTAGACGGATACGATTATTCACACGTGACCCCAACCAGGTTACCAACGCACTACATGAGTAACTGTCGCCCGTTCCAGTAGCTTCACGCGGTGCGATAATCACTTAGATTCTCGTTAGGTCAACGCTCGTCGTGTGAGCACATGTCAGTTTGGTATGAGTACCCACTGACCCCGTTCCAACCACTGTTCTAATGGTCCCTGCCCCCCCGACAGGCCTCAAGGATCTCTCTCGAGTATTTGCTACGCTCCCAACGATCTGCACAACGTGCCACTCCAGGCAGGCACACGCCCAACCCCTGCCCCTCCCCCAGGGCGCCCTCAAGCCTCCCCAGCTTAGCCGTGACGATCACCCCGTCTCGACGAGCTTTGCGACCGTTGCTCCTTCCCCAGCACACGGCTAACGTGCCTCCCAGTGGCAGGTATAGTTGCGGCGGCAGGTGAGGTGGTACAAACTCCTACGCGGGGTCCGTCCTCCCGGTCCCCCGGCCTGCCGTCGGGCGAAAACAACTACTGTCCGAGTGAGCTTGTCGCGGCTGGGGTTTTGGCACGGTATCATGAAAGGTGTGTCATCCCTCAGCAACAGTTCTGCTGTCATCATGAGGACCACGGTTCCCTCGGTTCAACCCGACGGGCCGACCACACCCCACCGGTCGTCAAGGCCTATCACACCTGGAACGTGGGCGACGAGGGTGAGGCTGGGACGGCGCCCAGTACTCTCCTACTTAGCTTTACATGCGGAGACTCCCGTCTCATGTGCGTGAGCACCAGCTATCCTGTGGGCCCCGTCGGGAGGACCCAGCTCCTCGATTGTTCTAGTAGTCTTTCTCCCCTCTACCAAGCTCCGACGATCGAGTTGCACGTCAGACTCACTTCGGTTCCCCATCAGGGTTTCCCTGACTTCGACCTGGCCAGGCAGAGGTCACCATCTTTCGGGTCCCATCATGTGTGCTCGAGGTGCGTCGCATCTGCACAGGGATCACGACTCCTCTGGGATGCGCCCTCTCCCGAGGAAGCGGATCCCCCTTCATCATCGCACGCACTGAATAAACAGTCAGTCCGCCATCTGTCGTCTCCTCGAACTCCGACTCGCACACACGATAGACTCCGGGGTCCATGAGTCTAGAAAGTTAAGACTGCCCACGCCGACTAACCGCTCACAAAGTAGTCCCACCCAGAGACTCACCGCCCCAGTAGCCGGGCAAACTCATTTACGGCACTAAAGCATCTTTACGCTGAAGCACACCTCGCACTTGTTACTGTGAAACATTTCCTGCCGCGATCGGAGTAAGACTACCTCCGGGACTACACGCTTTTATACCAGTCTATGACCAGCATTACCAGAGAACAGACGTGTCTGCCCTCATCGATCACCTCTGCACTCGCTACCCGCAAAGATGATCCCGAAGCTGGCTCGAACTTCGAAAGTCCTTCCGATTCAAAACCCTGGAGGATTTCACGAACTGTTTAACTCTATTAATTGTAATTTACACCTGTCCCGAGCGTTACTGTGCTGATTTGATTCAAAATGGGTTTTTTAGCATGATTGGTTTTTTACAACCTTTTGATCGCGGATTTCAACCCAACCACTACACGATAGAGACATCTGACTGCCGTGCGATCTTCATACATACTGGCCTGACATCCTCGCGGGGAACGTGTGCCCAATTCATTAGGAATGTAGATTGGAAACACGACGGTCTTACGAGGCTCCCAAACACTGCATCGGTCGAAATTGCCTCCCGAAGGATTCAAGTGACCCTGAGTGCTAGGCTGAGGCATCGGCACTTGTCTAGTCGCTGTGTCACCGGGGTTTTTTCAGGTACTCCGCTGAATCAGCTTCTTAAGTCATTCTTTTCGTCTCTCATGATCTTAGGCCGGGGGGTTTTTATATAAACTGACAGGGTAATTAGTTTGTAAATAAATTCATCAAAAGTCACCTGGTCACCACTAACCCTGGAGTGCCATCAAGCCCCTGGGATTCAACAGTTCTACATCACCTAACAAACTAGTCCACTCAACCCGTCATATTATTGCAGTCCTGTTACGTAGTCTGTCAGTCACAGTGTGGTAGTTGAAAAGACGGTGGAGTCATACTCCGTGTGGTAAGTCGAATTTGAACAGCACATACTGATAAAACTCATCTCGGTCAACCCCCCCTTATCAAAGTGAAAAGGACAAATTTGGTTTACCCGGAAACGTTTGATCAACTAGATTCAGAGCCATCGGAAATTTATAATTGATGATAACACTTGCACTCTTTGGACCATTTAGTCCCTAACCCACATACACCCGAGGCACATGAGAACATCATAACGAGACAAAGCACTCTCACAACCTAATCTCAACCTAAACAGATTACAAACCACGAGAAGAGATAGCGGACAGTCTAGTTAGTTCTTAATAACATAAAAAGAGGAGCACGGAGCCTAGCAGTGATGTTAAACATGACCGGTTAAGAGCAACATCCGATTATCAGCCAGAATTAGTCCAAGCTCAATCGCTTGACCTGTAAATTGCTTTCACTTTATAGACTGTAGATGAGTAATTCTGTTCAAATGTACTCACGAGTCTCGATTAGTTATCCTTCTCCCTATGAGACAAGTGATCAATCCTACAGTGTCAGTATCATGACTGGTTAACAGTCGTACTCACCCCCTGACCCTACTCGAGCACACGTGTACCCATACCTCCCCGCGCTAAGGGGGAAATCTCACCGTCTCTACCTTTAGTCTATCGGTGTGGACTCCATTATCCGATAATCAGATATCCACTTTAGTCCACAAAAGTCAATTTTACACTCCAACTTAAACCTTAGAATATATACATCTAGAATTCAAGAGCAGGTTGGCTTATTGCTTTCAAAATCGATGCTCCAGTATTGCAATCGAAGGGCGCTACTTTGGCTCACCTGAGGACTCACGTCCCTCTCTTTTGACCAAACCCATCCCTTCGTCTTGCACCACTTGGGCCCTCAGGAAGGGTAGAGAGTGCTTCCTGGGCCCCACCAATCTGGTGCTGGTGCAGCAACAAACCCAGTTTTAGTAATCGAATGTACAAGATGTCAGAGGTCTAGAATTTGTCCCACAGACACACAGCATCATAAGTCTATCAATATGGTAAATATATGAGATAAAACTCGACACATAACGAGAGCCACACAAGGATATGAAATACTACCTAAAAAAATACGTGGAATTTATAAATACAAAAATTAAACAATACCCGACACCTAACGACTATATTTTACAAAACACAAACCCGCTTAGTATTTTTAACATACAATCACCACCTTGGAGTATATTAACCTACAGTAGTAAACGAGTGTCAATTGTGTCAGTATCAATTACCATTCTGGTAAGTAGAGACTAATAGTAGATAACAATATACCGATACATATCATGGCGTAAACAAAGTATCGATTACCGAAATTTTTCCATGCTGAACAAAACACACTGTGATTACCTCTGCAAACACCGTCAGGAATCAACTCAAAAATTTAAGACCTAATAAGATGTAAAAACAATGGTGGATAATTCGGTAAAAACTGACTTTTGCAGCTCACTTGTCATCATACCCAGTCGGACCTCATAAGTGATAAAATACAAACCACCCACAGTTCCAGAGTCTCTCGCCACCCTCTTCTAACCCACCCCTCAACCACTGTGCAACTATAAGACATCTATTTGCGCAAAATAGACGTATCATACATCTTTGTAAAAGAATTACAACGTTGCTCTAAATGTAATGATACGAACTTATAAATGGTGAACACATGTCACAACACCCCCGCCTGGCCCGTCAGCGTACCTGGCGAGTCATTCTAATTAATCACTACATACGTAACTCTGGATGAGCGCAGCGAGTGGAGTCAACAGGGAATTGAAATCATCGACTAACGCTACGGACGTGCACTTCCGCGCGATTTCTTAGTCAATTTGATCCGTTCAGTACACTAGCCCAAACTAGGACGTTGTTCATCTGGGTCACTTTACTCTAGGACATTGAGTTCTAGAGGCGTAGGCCATATGCTAGATCGAGTGTCGGTTTACCGATAAGGGCATCTCCGTAATTTGAGTGATACGCATACGAGGGATCGATTCAACGTGCCCATATCCTCAGTTATAGCAACACAGATTATTACGCTTATATTGAGATGTATAGATTATCTGTATTGCTCGTCATCAAAAATAACCATAGATAAACCACATCCGCCCTTACCTGAAGCCCACACACCTGACAACCACCATATAACTACCTCGGACCCAACTACCCAGGAACTTGGCATTGGTGGTGTCACTGAGGGAGTAACCGGCATACGAAGGCTCACCTCCGGGGGGTGACATTCAGTCCCGGCCTTTATTGTTAAGATTTGAACCACTACGTCCACCCTACCCACCCCACTGTTTGGTTCCGTAAGCGGCCCACTGCTTAATTAAAGGTCCGGCTGCGTCACTAGGGTGTGATTATTTTCGTTTTAGAACTCGGCAGGTCTCTGATCGACGTCTATCATCTGACTGTATTTATGGATTCATTAAATCTGTCTTTTCAAATGCTTTCGCAGTAGGGAGTAGTTAGAAGGTTCAAAACTTTAAAAGATCGCATATCAGTACGTAATACCATGTCTTTCTAAGGTCAACAGTACCTCAAGTCCAGACCCAACAAAGCCGCATACAGAGGTTTTCGAAACTAAGACCCTGCTGTGGTATTAATGCGCGGTACACCTGTTGGAAGAAATCTCAAATGTTCAAAGTAAACGCATCGGCAACACAGGACACTTGGTTAAGAGCACCCCGAATGATTCCAATGAAGTGTCCGATCGAGGCAGTGACCACCGTGAGGCGGCACCACCTGACCGAGACCTATATCCAACGCCGATCTTTTGAACCGCATCAACTTGAAGATCCGCTATATGAGTTTGTATGCCAACTGCTGCGTTCCCCATAGGGGAAATACCCTGTATACGAGTGAAATTCGTTAAAGAGGACTAAGGCCAAACCACTTGCCTCTTCATATTAAGTCCGAGGTGTGGTTAGGAAAGCAAGTACAGTACTGGTAGGGTTGCCGGGTCGAGAAGTAGTAAGTAATGGTTGTTTGGATTCGGGTCTCATTATAACTAAACGTACTCGACCCACTTGTAAAAGTGCCCCTTGTATCCAAGGAGATGTGAAGCTCAGCAACGAGACCTGGTTGACTGCATAACTTTTACAGTCCCGTCGCCGGTGAGAGAAAGTGAGTGCGGAGCTATTGCGACAGAGTCACCACGTGTCGAGCCGAATCAAGAGGTTTATTGATCTCACTTCAGCACCACGGCCGTGACGGAGTTTAGCTTTTGCCGTGCGGATATATCTTATTACCACATGTCTAAAAGGCTTAGATGTTACTATCTAATTAAAAAACAATTAGCGATTGATCAAGTGTATGGTTCGAACTCTGGGGGATTGTGATGAGTCAATAATGTATAAATATTTGAGACTCTCATATTCTAAAGTAATTATAAAAAAGTAACCAAAGACTATTTAAAATAATTAAACTTATACAATACGAGACAAAAAGATTGGTATATACATTTTTAATTAATACAGTTAAATAATAATTTAAATACAACTGACGAAACTCTTAAAATGCTAGATAGATAACCAACTAAGGACATAATACCTTAGTCAACACTCTAAAATAGAAGTCTCTAACACACGAGGATAGTATAAGAGTTAGTAACTCGGGCTCAAACCAACCTCAATCTGCACAACACCGAATTGACTAGTTTTTTTCCAAAGATAACCCAGATTACATAAGTCATCTATCACTCATATCGCAGGCGACAAATATATGATAGTACTCACCCTTTGACCCCGTCCACGCGCGTGTAGCAGGTTTATGTTCAAAATAACTGTTGCAAATTTAACTATGAAACGTACTGTCCAAAAGTACACCCTATACCGTTCCGGGAGGTTGATAGTGATTAACTTACCAATTGTTTTAACCTTATCAATACGTGAAGAGACACATATATTTAGCTTACGAAAAGAAACTAAATTCCTGTACTGTAGTTCACCTTGTCTCTATGTCAGTTGTTTCTCTAAATTCATAATATAAACGTTCTACGTCATATATAATAGCAGTATATGTTACTCAAATATGTAAATCTCCCACTGTTATATGAGTAGTATTTAATAGACTGTTAGTCTCTGTTATATCTAGATTAGACAATGAGCTACACAAAGAACAACCACGCGAGTAATGTTGAAATTGATATATAAGGAGAACATGTCAACAGAGTAAATCCCACACTCTCAAGTTTTAGTGTAGCGCGGTAACAACTCATCGCCTGACTTTTTTGTCTCTGCATTGTGACATATTTATAATTATTTATGACAAATAAAGATATAAATATTTTTACATTTAAATTATATTTTTCAAAGACACTAATCCTTAAGTTTATAAAAAACAACGCAATAAATTATTAAGAGTTCTAAGTTTCATTGTTAATAAAACTTTTGTTTTTTAACAATTTAACTTTAAATATACATAAAAGATATATTCTAAAGATTTTTTATTTAGAATTCTTTCATAAATAGTTGTCAATAGTAGTATAGACGTTCATGACAAAAACCAATCAACCCAACGCAAACCACCTAAATCTTGTAACGGAAAGTAACTGATGCTCTCTCTCTCTCTCCCTTTTCAATCACTGTAATTAGCTACAACAGTAATGGGGCGTTTTTTATAAGAAAACAACACTAACATGTGGCTATAACTCTCTTTGTCACGTTGTCATCCTGCATTTAATGGTAAGAACTTTTCTCAATTTATAGGAGACATTGTTATCTAAAACGCAAACAACCGATAGACAGTTTGAACTTGCACTAACATCGACACTGTACACCTTGTAAAGCCCTACCTCCAGATAAATTTTTATGGAAGCGCGTGAACAAATACTAACATTACTTATTAGTCTATTCATTTGTAATTACATATATATTTAAAGTAACAAATAATTATTATAAATAAGTTCATTTACATAATTTTTGGCTGATTCTCTCAAAATTGTCCATCAAGGTCAATAGCTTAAAAAGAAATTTTGATTTTGTAATACGTAAACAAAACTAAAATGTGGATATATCTATAATTTTCACGTGAGATGACGTCATAGACGTTTCCTTAATTTTATATCGTGAGAATAGACAATGTGAGATCAAACTACACAAAACGAGAGACCGAGTTAATATTATTTATAATATACACGTTAAAAAGTGTACAGTCTGAACTCCCGCAAAATTGGTCTTGTAGCGATTTCACAACTATGAACATGAAGTTTTCTGAAATTCATTTTGTATTACTTAAAATATTTCCTTAACCAAATATTGTAAACCATTTTTTAAGGGTAATTCGGTGTTTTATGTGTCTATAAGACATAAGTGTTTAAATAAACTCTATAATTATTTTTGAATAATTAATAACTAATTACTTGATTAAAGAAAATAGAAAATTATATTTTAACGCGTAATCATGAAAGAAATGTGTACCTAAACTCTATAATTATTGTTGTCGTATTAAACAAGACTGAAAGATTGACCTAAAATCGAAAAGTCTTGTTGGTTGCTTCCAAAAAGTAAATATAGCACACGTGAGACACCAACTCCCCGCTAAAATAATTTTTGTCGTTTAATTCAATAATTTAATGTATAACTAAAATCTCTAAGTCTATTTTGATTTGGAAACAGAGTACCTATATACAGCGACATACACCACAAAAAAGATAAAATTATTTTGTATGTTAGTATCACAGAATTACATTGATTCCTCCAAACTCTAATAAGTGGTTTCATAGTCCTACTAGTCAAGTGATCACAATAGCACACCCACATCCACTTGACTTTTTATGATATATATACACACCCTCAGATATTGTATGTGTAGTATCGGCAGGGGTTCAGCATGCAAATTTTAAGTAGCGCCCACCAGCCGAGTGTCTGGGGAATTGGACCTAAATTCTTTTTTTTTTTTTTTTTTTTTTGTAAATAAAGCTTATAAATTACTTAAAGGCGGGGAGGGTGGGCCCCGATTATAACATAAAGTTAATTCTATGTGATATTATGATGCTCATATCTGGAACTAAGAATTTTCTAATTACATAGGACTATATGGTCTACGCTGTTAGAGCACCTACGAGAGTTTCGTGTTTTTTTCTTCATTTTTAATTTATTAAAATTTTAAGTATTTTAAGTAGCCCCCCCCCCAAACGATGCTGGTGAAAGTGCAAGCCAAATTTTAGTATTTGTTGATTTTTTTTTTTTTTTGCGTTCAGAATATTAAATTTTAATGTGGCACGCTCCTGAACCCCCAACACGACCCAATAATATTTTAATTGTTTTTTGGATGTTTCTTAAACCCACCACAATTTATATAGGGGCTTTATTTGTCAAATCCTGAATGCTAAGCGAGTTACATGATAGATAGTTTTAAAAACTGAAAAAATGAAAAAATAAAAAAAATATATATATATTGAGTTTCTTAGTTTCTATAATTAAATGTTAAAATCTAGTTACCAACAATCAAATAACCGACCCCCCGCCTGAATGGTTAAAATAAACGCGATCAGACTTGTGGTAGTAGTCTAACAGAAAGTAAGTTTAAACTAACCTCGCTCCATATAGGGGTAGCTGTAATAACGAATTTCGGGTTTTCCTCAAATAGCTCATTATATTTGTGTTTGAAAACCTGCATTTCTTTTGTTCCTCATAGAGATCATAAGATTGGACAACGTCGCACCGAATGAAGTGTTACACGTCACTCTAAAATTAGTGTTGTCATAGAACAACTTCAATACGTTGCTAAAAATTATCTATAATAAGTTTTCACAATGACAAAACTACTTTAGGTGTTTACGTAAATCTAAAAAAAGGTTTGTCTCTTTCGACCCTACTGACGGGGTTTACGTCAATATCTCCTTAGTGTTGTATTAGTCCACCAGCCTGACGTGTTTACATTAACGCTATCTGTCGGGTTGTATGTGTCAGGGGTCAGAGTTTATAGGTGGGGTCAGCCGATATTTTATTTCTGGGTCCATGCCAGTCTGATTAGCCTTGTCCCTGAGATATTGTGGGACCAACGTAGACAGTTGAAATCAAACACAACAAACGCGGGTGTGTCGGGGTGTAGATAAGGGAATTGGGCCATCTGTTTCACAAGTCTCACCGTTGACTGGTTTATGGCTCAGAGAATAAGGTCCACGGCGAGTGGGGTCGTTGGGACAAATGTTTGGAGGTGCCCACCTCTCCGGACCAGTGTCTCAGGCCCGTGACAATAAATTTGAAAAAGTGGAACGTGTCTCAGATGTTCTACACAGATATGAGACAATTACTAGAGTCGCGGTTGACCGTGACTAGATACGCTCGTCATCAGAAAAAACGTTATAAAGGTATAGTTGACTGTTTTACTCTCTGTTGGTGTAGACCACCCGCAACGAGGCGATTTAACGGTCAAAAAACATTTAATAAATTTATGAAACATAAAAAGTTTGTAATACGTTTTTGCTCATATTATTACAATTAGCTTGACTCATGTACAGATCACAAAGTATTTAAAATAGTTTTGTTACTTTTATTTCACGCACAGGTAGGTGCCTCGCTATATTTTATAGTCTTGTTCAACCGTCTAATGGCCAGAGGCGGGTGTGAGGGGAGTGAATCTTTTTTAAATTCTTGATCAGCCTGCCTAAGAATAGAGGCAGTACTGACAGTCCAAAAACTCCATGACAGACTGTGTACCGAACACTTATCTACCGATAAGACAAACTGTAGTAATATAAATACATTTTTTTTTTATATACGTAAAAGTATGTGTTTTAAGAAGCTTTAGGAAATGTTAGAAGAACCTAGCGTGCCGAACATGAATCCCCCTCAACAATCTCTAATTGAGCAACTATGGAATGTCCTCAACTCTTTTGTCCCCGCTTTGTGGAGGGTTAAGATCGTTCGGTTATGGAAAAGTTATAAACGGCCCACGAAAATTAGTTATAACAACGAGGCAAAACACGCCTGTATAATTACCATAAACCCTACCAGGACTCGGGCTATGGCTTCCGCCTCTCCCACTTTGTTTCAAAGACTCTCCCTGTGTGCGCGAAGCGCACACAGGTAAAACCCGATGAGACTCTAAAAACACAGACTATATGTTAGACAAGGGGCATGAGTCAATTGAATGTGCGGGTGACCGCCTGGAACCACAAGCATTAGATGCAAAAATACCAAACTGCAATCCTGTGAGTTGACCTACACTAGAGACAGAACCAGGCCTCGCTTTTAGTCACGTTCTCTGACCCTGTCAATATAGTAACATAGTCTTCTATACACACGAGCCGAGTCATAAAACTGTCCTCGCCCCCGCCACGTGGGGTAGACTGTCATCAAGTCCTGTTTTAGTAATGTAGACTCACCTAGTTTGACTCTCTAGCCAATCTAGTAAAAGCCTAAACACCAATTAAAGTCATTACATTGACGTGTGTGGAATTTACCGCTGTCAATACAAAACTTACGTACTTCTGCGGATAATCCGCAGATCGCATTTTCCATTAATTCTCGCACTTGGCCACAAAACCGGCCGGGCCACACGGCATATACTATGGAGGTGGGCAGTTGCCCGAAGTGCATGGGTGAGTTAGTCGACGGTGATGCTGCTCTGTCTCTGTCTCCTGCGGTTACGAAACCGACGACAATTGGATCCGGAGAACTCTAACACAGTGCTAATATCGAAATGACCAGGGTATGTTGAGACACCAGTGATTCCGAACGCACGGTCTCGGTGTGAACTCAAGCACAGAGTCTACCATCAGAGGCTTTCAGGTCGACTCACACTGACGGAGCCACGCTCCCGTGGCCGTGCGACCACTATCAAACCCCCCGGTCAGACACTGCGGGTCATCTCTTACTTCGCAGGATTACTAGATCCCCGGCTTTTAACTTCTGTAGGTTCCAAATAACGTGTCTCACTACTGTATACCCACACCTCTGGGTCAAAGTAGGTGTTTTACACAAAATAAACTTGGCTAATAATGCGTCGAACGTATAGTACGAGACGACATCGAAGTCGAAAAACGCTACGTCGATCAGAACGAGTTGCAGCCACACGCCAGTTAACCCTGTGGTAACTATTATGACACCTCTTGCTTAAAACTCTTAAAGCCAATAGGATCGATAGGCCGTGCTTTCGCAGTCCGTACTCGTACTGAAAGTCGGGATCAAGCCACTTAAAACAAGTGAAACTTAAAAAGAATATGCAAATCAAGTTTGAATCGAATAAAAATAACTACAAACAAGAGTTTGGGTATCACCTCACTGCAGAAGCCTAAAACCTACTGCGTCATTGGCGCTTTACTGAAAACAATTCTTTGAAATGTTTTCACTTTTGTAACTTTAAGAAATCAAAAATTAATTCATATTTTAAGGAATAAATATCAGCATATGTATATTTAATTGACAATGCACATTTTTTTTCAGAAAGCTCATTTGAAATTTTTTTCAGTAAAGTACAAATTATGTTCTGGCTTTTAGAAAGCATAAGAGTCTTGAACTCTACTCATAATAATTTATGCTCGTTTTGAGTTTGACTCTAATATTTATTATAGTTCTTGTTCGTTTTGGGTTTCATTTATTTATTGATACTGAATTGGGGTAGTTGTATGCTTGGTAGATTATATGATAGTCCGGATACCAGGTGTTGAAAATGTGAATCATACCACGACGGAATGGGGCTGCTATGAGAATTAGCCTACCCTCCACCCCCTAAATTGACCATGCAGATTCAAAAATACCAATGGCACTTGCTTGCGAGTGGTGGAACACTCCGAAACTTGACATTTTATTATATTTTGGTGTTTCATGCAAGAAAATGCATGTTCCACAAAGTTTGAGGTGCAGTTTTCCGCTGAAATAGAAATGCCTAGAAGCCATAGAATGTTTTCATAACAAACTAACACGATTAGTTAGAAAAAATGGCAGAGTTAAAAAAAATGGCAAAACTATATTAGTCTTGAACAGTCTTGGAAAGTATAAACAAAATCAAATTGAATATAAGATATATAATGATATTAATTGCTGAAAGATCCATCAGTTCAAGATTTTTTTTCACTGTAATTTTTATTTTCATTTTCAATGCTGTAAGAACCGGAAAATAATAAATTTGTAATATACGAGTAATTCATTTTCAGTGAAGCACCAACGAAGCAGAAGGCTTTAGGTTTTTACAGTTAAAGAAGGGGGCAGTATCCAAATTTTGTTGTAGTGAAACTATATTTGCCTTGACCAATCGTGAAAGGAACTAACAAATTAAACGGAATATTTGATGCATAATTATATTAATTGATGAAATTCCATCGTTTCAAAATTTAACTGTAATTTTAATATTTATTTTCAATAATGAGTAAAAAATGAAGACTTGGAAATATGATTCATTTTCAGTAATTTGACAATCATGCAATAGGTTTAGGGTCCTGCAGTGAGGCGATACCCTAACTCTTTTTTGTTGTAATTTTTATTCAATTCAAACTTGATTTGCAGATTCATTTTAAGTTTCACTTGTTTTAAGATTTATTTATTCATTTACATTAATATATATTGTATATTTGTTCGCATTGATTGTATATTTAATTTCTGTTCGTTTTAAGTTTCATTTATACTTTAATAGCAAAACATTTGTTTTCGTTTTAAGCTTAGTTTTCATATTCAATCTAAGCATTACTCGCTTTAAGATATATTTATTAATTTATATTATTACTTGTTGCATGTTTTTGATATGATTGTTTATTACATTTCTGTTCGTTTTGGGTTCCATTTATGGTTTAAGAGGAATTTCTGGTCGTTTTTAGTTTTAATTTAAAAATGTATTTGTATCAAATGAAATAAAGTTTAAAATTGCCTTTACTTTTCTCTGAAAACTTATTTTTCGGAAAGTTTTTTTTTAATTAATTTTTGTTTGTTTTTGATAGAAAAAAGTTTTAAGAGTTTATGGCATGGAGGGGGGGGGGTACTTAAAGTCTGATTATTCTTGACTTTAAAAAACAGATCTAGAACTTTCAATTTAAATCGAATGAGGCTTTTTTCAAAGTCTATACGATTACCTCTTTGATAAAAACCTTATATATGAACAATAGACAGCTTGCATAACTTGTGGACAGCGATTGACAACAATGAATGGATTGAAAAACTACCTCCAATAAGGGGGTTTAGACCATTTCACTTGCTGACACAAAGGAATCACGACTGTTTGGAATTGACCTTAATAGGATTTTGTGTGCCAAAGCAATTTTGCATCTATCACAGAGTATGTATTTTAACCTTAAAGTTGGATAATTATAATAGATTTCCTATGTGTTCTTCCCATACAAAACCCCTTCCCATAAGTTATAAACCCCCTTTAATAAGTTATGCCCCAGGGCATAACTTAAAACGCCTACCCCCGGGCCCTGGTGGGCTGTGTCGACACCGGAGTTTTTGTTATCAGAACTGAACTATTTTAACAAAAGGTCTATCTCAAAATTTTTATCTGGTGCATTCAGGGCGTGGAGGAGGGGGGGGGGCTAGTTATCCTCCAGACTTTTTTGACTCTTAAAAAAGTGAACAAGAACTTTCAATTTTCAGTCAAATGAGCCCTCTATAAAGTTTATACGAGCATCTCTTCCATAAGAAATAATGGGAAGGATTCGGAGAATTCTTAAATTACAACCCTTAACCTGAGGGCTGGGGGTAGTAGATTATCCTCAAAGACCTAATTTCCAGAACTTAAAACTACGTTTAATAAAATGGCTGTCTCAAAATTTTGATTGGATGTGTTTGGGGGAAAGATGGGCGTCGGGGGGGGGGGGCTAGTTGCCCTCCAATCACTTTCGACTATTAAAAAGGGCACTAGCCCTTTAATTTCGAATCGAATGAGCCTTTTTTGTAGTTTTTTCGCCAACTCCTTGTATTAAAACCTTATATGCCCCCAGTTCATACCTTATAATCCTTGCCTTGAGGTTTGTGGGGGAGTTTCCTCCTCAAAAACATATTTTCTATCTGGAAATCAACTACGCTGAAATAAATTTTGATTGGATGTGTTTTAGGAAATGATGGGCGTCGGGGGGGGGGGGGCTAGTTGCACTCCAATCACTTTCAACTACTAAAAAGGGCACAAGCCCTTTAATTTCCAATCGAATGAGCCTGTTTTGAAGTTTCTACAAGAACGTCTTCTGTAAAAACTTGATAAGTCCCCAGGGCATAACTTGAAACCCTTGCCCTGAGGGTGGTGGGGGACTGTCCTCCTCAAAAATATATTTTCTATCTGGAAATCAACTACGCTGAACAAAATGGCTATCTCAAAATTTTGATTGGAATGTTTTTGGCGTAATTAGGTGCGGGGGGGGGGGGTGAGTTGCCCTCCAATCATTTTCGACTATTGAAAATGGCACTAGCCCTTTAATTTCCCATCGATTGAGCCAGTTTTGAAGTTTCTACGACAATGCATTCTATAAAAACATTATATGCCCCCAGGGCATAACTTAAAACCCTTGTTCTGAGGGTTGTGGGAGAGTGTCCTCCTCAAAAACAAATTTTCTATCTGGAAATCAACTACGCTGAACAAAATGGCTATCTGAAAATTTTGATGGGATGTGTTGGAGTAACGTATGGGTGTGGGGGGGGGGGGGGCTAGTTACATTCCAATCACTTTCGACTATTAAAAAGGGCACTAGGTATTTAATTTCCAATCTAATGAGCCTCTTTTGAAGTTTCTACGACAACGCCTTCTATAAAAACCTTATATGCCCCTAGGGCATAACTTAAAACCCTTGCTCTGAGGGTTGAGGGGGAGTATCCTCCTCAAAATATATTTTATATCTGGAAATCAACTACGCTGAACAAAATGGCTATCTCAAAATTTTGATTGGATGTGTTTGGGGGAATGATGGGAGTGGGGGGGGGAGTTGCCCTACAATCATTTTCGACTATTAAAAAGGGCACTAGCCCTTTAATTTCCAATCGAATGAGCCTGTTTTGAAGTTTCTACAACAACGCCTTCTATAAAAACCTTATATGCCCCCAGGGCATAACTTAAAACCCTTGCCCTGAGGGTTGTGGGGGAGTGTCCTCCTTAAAAATATATTTTCTATCTGGAAATCAACTACGCTGAACAAAATGGCTATCTGAAAATTTTGATTGGATGTGTTTGGGGAAATGATGGGCGGGGGGGGGGGGAGGTGAGCTAGTTACACTCCAATCACTTTCGACTATCAAAAAGGGCACTAGCTCTTCAATTTCGAATCGAATGAGCCTTTTTTGAAGTTTCTACGACAACGCCTTCTATAAAAACCTTATATGCCCCCAGGGTATAACTTAAAACCCTTGCCCTGAGGGCTGTGGGGGAGTGTCCTCCTCAAAAACATGTTTTCTATCTGGAAATTAACCACGTTGAACAAAATGGCTATCTCAAAATTTTGATTGGATGTGTTTGGTGAAATGATGGGTGTCGGGGGGGGGGGGAGGCTAGTTGCACTCCAATCACTTTCGGTTATTAAAAAGGGCACTAGCCCTTTAATTTCCAATCGATTGAGCCTGTTTTGAAGTTTTTACGGCAACGCCTTCTATAAAAACCTTATATGCCCAGAGGGCATAACTTAAAACCCTTGCCCTGAGGGTCGTGGGGGAGTTTCCTCCTCAAAAACATATTTTCTATCTGGAAATCATTTATGCTGAACATAATGGCTATCTCAAAATTTTGATTGGATGTGTTTGGGGGAATTGTGGGCGGGGGGGGGGCTAGTTGCCCTCCTATCATTTTCGACTATTAAAAAGGGCACTAGAACTCTCGATTTCCAATCGAATGATCCCCCTTTGAAGTTTCTACGACAACCCCTTCCATATGAAGTGCCTCTGGGGAAAAAAATAATAATAAATAATAAAACATTGGAGCCGTATGGCCTTTACTATAGGCAACGCTACAGCGTTGCCTGTGACTTCGGACGTAAAAGACTGTAAATTTCAGATTTCTTCAAATAAACCCTTTATACTTCAATCTTAAGTTCTTTCTTTTCGAAGTTAAGCATCGAAACCTTTGTTTTATGCTACGTTTATACGCTTTTTAGAATTCCTGATATAAAACACTGTAAATTTCGGAATTCTTTAGATAAACCCTTTATACTTCAATTTAAAGTTTTTTCTTTTCATATTTAAGCTTCGAAGCCTTTTAGTTGTGTCTCGAATATTCACGTTTTCAGGACGTCGTAAAAGACTGTAAATTTCAGATCTGTTAAAATAAACCCTTTATACTTCAATTTAAAGTTCTGTGTTTTCATATTTAAGCGTCGAAGCCTTTCAGTTGTGTCACGAATATTAACCTTTTTAGAACTTCGGACGTAAAAGACTGTAAATTTCAGATTTCTTCAAATAAACCCTTTATACTTCAATCTAAAGTTCTTTCTTTTCGAAGTTAAGCATTGAAACCTTTGTTTTATGCTACGTTTATGCGCTTTTTAGAATTTCTGATATAAGAGACTGTAAATTTCAGTGTTCTTTAAATAAACCCTTTATACTTCAATTTAAAGTTTTTTCTTTTCATATTTAAGCGTCGAAGCCTTTTAGTTGTTTCTCGAATATACAGGTTTTTATGACTTCGTGAAAGACTGTACATTTCAGATATCTTCAAATAAACCCTTTATACTTCAATTTAAAGTTTTTTCTTTTCGTATTTAAGCGTCGAAGCCTTTTAATTGTGTCTCGAATATTCACGTTTTTAGGACGTCGTAAAACGTCCTAAAAACGGACGTTTTTCAGAAAACGGACTGTAAATTTCAGATCTCTTCAAATAAACCCTTTATACTTCAATTTAAAGTTTTTTCTTTTCATATTTAAGCGTCGAAGCCTTTTAGTTGTGTCTCGAATTTTCACGTTTTTAGGACGTCGTAAAAGACTGTAAATTTCAGATCTCTTCAAATAAACCCTTTATACTTCAATTTAAAGTTTTTCTTTTCATATTTAAGCGTCGAAGCCTTTTAGTTGTGTCTCGAATATTCACGTTTTTAGGACGTCGTAAAAGACTGTAAATTTCAGATCTCTTCAAATAAACCCTTTATACTACAATTTAAATCTCTTTCTTTTTAAATTCAAGCATCGAAGCCCTTTTTTTATATTGCGAATATTTATTCATTTTTTCTTAGAATTTTTCACATATATGACTTTAAATATCATATTTTTTTTAAATAAACCCTTTATACTTCATTTAAAGTTGTTTCTTTTCAAAGTTAAGCGTGCAAACTCTTTTTTCTTTCGCGCATATACGCTTTTTTAGAATATTGGACATACATGACTGTAAATTTCACATTTATTCAAATAAAACCCTTATAATTTAACATTCTTTCACTTTCTAACAAATAAAAATTAGTATTTTTTTAATTTGAATAGCCAAAGCTTGGAGATTTTGCCGTCTCTTATGAAGAGAAAGCAATCTCAAAACACACAATAGTGAAATTCAATGATTACAGTCTCAATACAAGAGACAGTCAGCATATATATACAAAAACACCAGATATTCCAATATTTATAGTACCACGCATATGTATTGTTATTCAAAAATCATAAAAATAGAAAACTAACTCTCCGTAGGGATAAAAAATTCATAAACCCCATAACTTAAGGAAGAAACTAATCTGAAAAGGCATTATTGGGATTTCAACACTCTTACTTCAATTTATAAAACTCGACCAAGAGAAAGTCATCCTGCGTTTACGAAAACACTAGATATACTAATATTTATCATACCACACATATCTTCAGCTATTCAAGAATCATAAAACTGGAAAACTAGCACACGACACGGGTCAAGAATTCATACTCGAACAAAAACTGGAAAATCACAACGAAGCTTGAACGGATTTTGAAACCACTAGAAATTTCCCATCTAAATCAATGGTATATAAAGCTTTATTACAAAAATTATAAATTTTGAAAAAACTTGAATAAGTCGTAAACACGCGAACAGAAAGTTGAAAAAATCAGAAACACAAACTTGAAATGCGGAAATTCCCCATTTAGCTACCCATCTACCTCTACCTACCTAGGTCTACATAGCTACCTACGTATGTCTACACATACCTTAATAGGGTTCGATACTTTAAGCCTCATTTTGTGAGCCTAAATGTCGGCTGACTGTCTCAAAGGCAAAGGGTCCATTAGTGAATTCTCCGATGGGACTACTTATCATTGAAACGTATTGAGAGTTTGTGATTTGATTATTAAATTTGATTAAAAAGACAATGGAAATCTGTCCGCAAAATTTTTAATCAAAGCGGGTGGTACCACAGAAAATTCGAAGAGCTTTCAGACTGATCAAATTACATTTCTTTTGAGGTGGTTTTGGGCAGTTTTCCTAGCAGGTGTTCTAGAACGTTTTTAGGGACAACCCTTTCCTGAATTTTAAAAAGAAATTCTGCTCCGTTTGGCCGAAAAAACAAAATTTATACTTTCTAATCATATAAATTTCTCTAAAACTAAATATATCTATCTCCAACACAAAACAAGAGATGATGACGGGATGTACCTCGGTGCTGTTTGTTCCTCCACTTTGCGGAACCCCACATTCTCTCTACTTTTTGGGTAGAGACGCCGGCTTCTGGGTCGACAAATTATTTTTGTGGTTCACTTTCAAATGAGTGAAACCTGCCTGTTCCGTCTTAGTTGTGTTGCAGCCCTTCCAACAATCTGAAATGATTCTTGAACATCCATGGTGAGACACTATATCTATCACTAGTCAAAGAAAACTAACCGGTGTCCTCAGGAATCGCGTTAATAATGGACTAAAATGAACTAGGTCAAGAATTGCGTTAATAATGAAATTTTCTTTGTCTTTGAGATTTTCAGCCGACGCCGAAGCTCCCAATGTAATAATTCACAAATGACCTTCACAATTTTTCTAGTAAGGTATTCTATTTTCATCATATTTTATTGTCACCAAACTTCACTTCTCGAGTGTGTTTTAGATAATAGACGAGTACCAAATAAAAATAGTATGACGCAATCTTGGTAAAGAAAAACCTATTATCTTGACACGCTGAATTTGTTTCTTGAATCTGAAATTATTTTGTGAGAATGCTAGACACTCGCTGTGTGGGATTGGAAGTAAAAGGTATTTTAAGAAACTGAAAAGGAGAATTTAGACCAGGGGCTATTGCATAAAGGCTTGGTCTAGATAATAATTAAATAAAAAAAACAAGTTTTTTAAACTGAAAGTAAGGAGCGACATTAAAACTTAAAACGAACAGAAATTATTCCGTATATGAAAGGGCTGTCCCCTCCTCAACGCCTCGCTCTTTACGCTAAAGTTTTTTATTGTTTTAAAAAATAAAGTTGTGAGACAGAGTCAAACTTTAGCGTAAAGAGCGAGGCGTTGAGGAGGGGACAGCCCCTTTCATATACGGAATAATTTCTGTTCGTTTTAAGTTTTAATGTCGCTCCTTACTTTCAGTTTAAAAAACTTGTTTTTTTTATTTAATTTCTGATCGTTTTTTAGTTAATGCAGCTTTTATTTGTATAAAAATTTTACTTTTCTTTTGCTAAATGGATGTCTTTACAAATTAACTTACGTAACTAACTTCTATATTCGTATATTTTTCTTCTGGCAAAAAATACAAAGTTGCAGATTTTTGCAGATATGAGCTTGAAACCTATGTAATAGGGTTTTCTGATACGCTGAATCTGACGGTGTGATTTTCATTAAAATTCTTTCACTTGTAGGGGATGTTTCCCCCTCTTTAAAAAATCGAGTAAATTTTCTCAGGCTCGTAGCCTTTGATGAGTAATACTAAACTTAATAAAATTTATATATTTAGGATCAGCATTATAAACACATTCTTTTGATACATTTATTGACATCAAAATTTCGTTTTTAAAAGTTTCGATTACTATTGAGCCGTATCGCTTGTTTTTTTATTGTTTTTTTTTTTATTAAGTATATTTTATTACTTATATGAAGGGGTTATCCCCTTAGTCAATACCACGCTCTTTACGTTAAAATTTAAAAAAAAATTGATTAAGAAACCCCTGAATCACAAAGGCCGTTTAATTAGAATAGATAGCTCTTTTGAAAGCACTAAAAAAAAACTGTAGCGTAAAGAGCGAGGTACTGACTTGGGGGAGAACCCCGTCACATACGTTATAATTTTTGTTCGTTTTAAGTTCTAATATTCCTTCTTACATTTCAGTTGAAAAAACTTGTTTCTTTTTATTTAATTTCTGATCGTTTCTTAAATAATGCTTGGAAATCCGGCGCCCCCTTCATAGAAATGTCCCTTACCCCAAAGAAACATCCTCCACGGACATATTCTCCAGATTAACCCCCTCCTCTAGCCCCCCCCCTCCAGAAAAAATCCTTCCAGAAAATGGTTGTATACTTCCCAATAACCAAGATATAAAGCTGGCAATCCCGGAGCCCCCTTCATGGCAAGTTCCCTTCACCCATGAAAACTTCCTTCATGAACAGATCCTCCAACATAACCACTGACCCACCCTTCCCTCCCACTACCCGAAAAGAAACCTCCTGAAAACTTCTGTATACTTCCCAATAACCAATACTATATGTTAACATTGGGTAAAGTTCATAACTTTTAGCCCTCCCTCTGGGAACTTCGGGGGATTAAGTCATCCTAAAAGACATATTTATTATATTTTAGACCAGGCTGAACAAAATGGATTTCTCAAAATTTTGATCGGGTGACTTTGGGAAAAAAATGAGCGTGGGAGGGGGTTTAGTTGCCCTGCATTTTTTTTTAGTCACTTAAAAAGGGCACTAGAACTTTTAATTTCAGTTCCAATGAACCCTCCCACGATATTCTAGGACCACTTGGTCGATACGATCACCCCTGGGGAAAAAAAACAAAAAAACAAACAAACAAACAAACAAACAAATAAACACGCATCCGTGATCTTTCCTCTGGCAAAAAAATGTAAAATTCCACATTTTTGTAGATAAGAGCTTGAAACCTCTACAGTAGGGTTCTCTGATACGGTGAATATGATGGTGTGATTTTCATTAAAGTTCTATAACTTTTAAGGGGTCTTTCCCTCTTTTTTTGAAAATCAGCCAAATTGTCTCAGGCGCATAACTTTTGACGGGTAGCACTAAACTTGATGAAAGTTATATATTTGAAATCAGCATTGAAATCTGATTCTTTTGATATATCTATTGGTATCAATAACCCGTTTTCTAGAGTTTCGGTTACCATTGAGCCGGGTCGCTCCTTACTTACAGTTCGTTACCACGAACTGTTTGAAATGCTGCTATCTCCGTATGTGAGCGCCCACAAAAAACTTCGGGAAAATGCGTGTGTATTAATAGATACACTAAGTAGCCCAAGTACGCGCGGAGAAAATGCCGTGAGACGCCCATAGGAAATGCCGTGTTGGTTTACCAATTAGCAGAGAGTTACCAATCCCTTGAGAACCCCTTGTGACGCCCATAGGTAATGCCGTATAGGTTCATCGAATAGCAGGGAATTCCCAATCTCCTGAAAACCCCGTGCCGAGCAGGGTTGCCACCTAGGAAAGAAAAATTACTAGATTTCAGTGATGTTTTGGTTGATTTAGTAATTTTCTTCAATAATCTTGTGATTTATGTGCTAATTTAGTGATTTTTTTTTTATTTAGGCAATATAAGAAATCACTAGAAATAGTGATAAATCAGTAGGGGTGGTAACCCTGGTGCCGAGTTACCCCTCTTTCTCTACTTACCCTGATTCTCATAAGAAAAAATTCTTCTTATGTAATTTTTTTAGATTTAGTTGTATGACATTCATTTTATTTTTGGCCTTGTCAATTCATGAATATTGGTGCACCTGGACTATGCAAAGGAAAAATAAACTTACTTTATTTAAAAATCCAACCTGAAATGACAACATTTTTAGTCGAATATCTTGCTAAGATAAGGCGGCTAATTAATCAAACAAGCACAAAAGTACTATCGTAATTAACTTGTGTTGGAAGCCTTAGGAATAGTTATGACGCGATTGTTATTCAGACAGCCTCAAACTTCATTTTGACAGTTTTTTTCTGTCCGACTAAAATTTTTCAGAGGATTTGAGCGTCAGTAGTCGGGGGGGGGGGGCAAATTTTCCCAAAGTCATGGCTTATAGCCTTTTTTTAGATCATTGTTTTTCAGGTGAGAAAATATTAGAATCCCAATATTGGGAAAATACTATCGAGCCGTTTTTGGGACGATACGTTTTAATAAGCTCCTCCCCCGCCGGGCGGGGGACAATTCATGTATCTTTCCATCACACAACAACATCTAAATGATGTCCCAGACTTTGGAGTAATTTGACAGGATTTGCGGATTAACAAATAACAGAGTAATGAAGAAAAATTGTTTTTCTCTGTGGGGGCGAGGGGGATAAAATAACCCTAAACAAGTCTTTATTAATTAAAATTTCATTATTTAAAAGAAAAAAAAATGCTACTATCCTGCTTGACTTACATAGGAGTTTTGCAAGGATTATATTTTGTTCATTGTCATATTGAATATTTTTTAACAATATTTTGCTTGCTGGATGCTTTTTAAACCGTTGAAATCTAAAATTAGAGCTCCTCGTAAGGGCACTGTTAAAATACTATTTCAGAAAGAGAGGAAGGGGTCCAACAAGAGAAATATCTCTTTTTTAGCAAGTTAATAATCAGAAACACACGAAACTGATTACTTGGAGAAGCCTTAACTTTAGGATAGAACACGTTTCCGTAATTTTATTTAGAACTTAATTTTATTTAGAGCCTTTGCCTCAAGAGCCAGGACGTTGAGAAAGAGCCGCCGATCATTCCTCTGGTTTGCTGCTCCCAGAATATCCTCCCTTCCGTAATTTTATAGGAGAGCAAAATTATCTTTAAAGATTTTCTTGGGAATAGTTCCTGTTCAACGACTAAAATACATCTCTTAAATTATCAGTTTGTAGCTAAACAATGTGGCTATTCAGTGATGGTGTCTATAATAAACAAAACCATTTTTGGTAGTCGTTTCTGCTAGAAATACTGAAAGATTTTCTTCTTTCAGTTGCTGCCTTATGACCTATCACCTTTAACTCCTAAGAAGCACAATATATAAATAATAGACAGTATGATCGTTCCCTATCTCACCCATTATAAAAATCCGGACCTATTTGCGAGGGCTCCGGAGAACGTAAAAACATAAGCAACATTAGGTCTTTTCACGGGTAGACAAGTCAGATTTCTCTTGAACGCGAAACTTGGCTTCAACGTTAGAACACTAGATTTTAAAGAAACTAATTTTAAATTAATATATTTCAATACATATATGAAAATAGGTAATTGGAAGTGCAATGTTATTATTTGATATTTTTAGGAATTACAAGTAGATTTCGAAGTCTCGAGTTGGTTTCAATGGCATTTTGAGAAAGTTTCGCCAAAATACGTGTTCCAGGGTAATTGGACCGCTGACAAATACTAACATTAGTAACCCGCTAATGAAGAGTCTGTGGGAGGAGCTGTTTGTACGCACCGAGAATGAAGAGCCAGAAATCGTCTATGGTGAACTTATTGTTAATTATCTTTATACAGTGCTAAGAAGTAAGTAGGTCTAACATGAGAATACGAACGTTACATAAAGATCGTTTTAGTTCTTGATCTTTACTTTACAACGCATTTTCTGACAAAAAGCATGAGATGGACCCTTTTATTTTTGAGTACAACCAATGTATTGTCAACTTGAGTTGTAAATGCCCGTTTGATTTATCAGCATAATCATTTGTTCTGTTTGGATTTCTTAACATTATCCTTTCTTTTCAACAGGCCAAGAAATCAGTAGTGACTCTGAAGTAGAACATCCTGATCACGACAGTGTTGATTTAACCCATCAGGGATTAGACATAATTGACAAAGTTGAGGGTGCAGTTGAAAATATTGAAGAACATATAAGTGATGTCGTGAGTAGCCCAGAGAACGACGACGAAGTAGAAAGTGATGCCGAAACTGGTAATTTTTAAATGCTGCTATTCTGCAGTCCTAAATCAAAAGACATTTTTCAAGATTTTAAGTCAGAATATTACACATTGCTTTAGGTCCTAGTGCACGAAATAATTGGGTTCTTAATCAAACTGGGCTCTTGCAGGCCATAAACAAACTGTAAGTCACTGTATGGCTACCACTGCCTGAATCCGACTTGGCCAAACTTTTTGGGATACCTATGTCAGTATAATAACTAATTAAAAAGTAATAAGTATATAAGTAATAAGTATATAAGCAATAAGTAATTAAAAAGTAATAAGTAATGTAAAAAGTAATTAAACCAAATTGAGTTCAATGAAACTCCCTTGCATAGGGTTGTGTTACAGGTACTGAGCAAATTTCTTTTATAGATCTAAGTATATATTTACTAAATGTGTTTTTAGTATTCCACTGTTGGAAGCAATACAATTCCTTCCAAAAATGCAATTCTTCCCCTATGTTGATAGATTGTTGGTGTTTTCTTGGGGGCCTTAGACTTTTTTTTAATTATCTATATAAAATTCAATCTGGAGAAGTTAAAAATTGTGTAATACCTTCTAAATCCATGTCTAGAAAAAAAATGGTAAAGATAACAAATGGTGTCTAGTGTAGTGGTGGAACAAACAAAATTGCCCATTTTTACCTTTCAAAAAAGCAACTTCGACCAACTTCGAAGTTGTAATCACTGTAAAATTTTCCTCACTGTTAAGAGTATTTGAATATTGTCGTAAATACAAAAAGTTCAAAGGTAAAGTTTCATAACCTCTCTTTGAGGATTCATTGGCTGATAATGAAAAAGATATTTCTACGAAAATTAAGAAAATGTGTCGAAAGTATAATCTTGTTTAGCAATCTGTTGCACTGAACTATTTTCTGTCAACTAGAAATCTAGATTGCAAATATAACTTATCACAAAGAGTATTATCTGACTAGATAATGTGAAGGTCAAATTCGACGGAATTTTATAATTTTAGAACAGAAAATCAATTTTGAAGAGAAAAAAGCTCATTCCCGTCCCAGACCCCAACTTGGCCTACCCGCAAAGAGATTTATGTTTCTTGGTTCTTTTTTTTTATTTTGAGTCTGTTAGAAATTACAAATACTTGGTAACTTGGCAAAAACACTTTCTTGTGTTGATTTTTTCCCTTTTTTTTACCCTTTTTGTGTGTTTTTTTTTATATTTTCCAGATTTTCTTTTGGGGAGGGTTCTCGGGCCCCTCATCCCTCTTGAATCTGCAACAACCTTAGTTTATTAATTACAATCATGCTAGATAATTATCTTCTTACAGAGATTAAGCTAATGCCTCTGAAAATACTGTTCTAACTCTTATCACCTCAATTAAAAATTTCCTAAAATCGACAGGTATTTCCGCTTTTTTGAAAATGAAAATGATAATATTGAGTGTTTTATCGTAATTACGGCCACTATGTTTTAAAAACTCATTTATCAAGCTTCCAGTATTTCAGACCTTGTAATTTCTCAATCATTTTAGCTCTTCCTCGCTAAATAAAGTTCTTTTCATTTCCAAATTTTCGATTTTTTTTTCTTTTTTTCTATATCATTTACTAAAGATTTATTCAGGTTTCAAATATTCTTAAAATGACCTGTTCAACTCTCAAAGCTTTCAATATCAGTAATAAGCTCGGAGAAGTCCATAATGACTTCTTCCTCTCAGTATCTTAGCGTGCTAACAGAATATCTTACTAGTAGTCATTCTGGCTGCACCTTTTAGGTGTTCGGCTATTTATCCATGGCATCTATTTCATAAGTACTTATTCATGCTTCAATTACTTCTCTACTTTCCTTACGTTGTCTTGTTCTCGAGAGACAACTATATTCTCAATGACGGTGAGCCAAAATAAAAACTGCATTAACTAAAAAACGATCAGAAATTAAATAAAAAAAACAAGTTTTTTAAACTGAAAGTAAGGAGCGAAATTAAAACTTAAAACGAACAGAAATTATTCCGTATATGAAAGGGGCTGTCCCCTCCTCAACGCCTCACTCTTTACGAAAAAGTTTGAATCTGTCACACGACTCTATTTTTTAAAACAATAAAAAACTTTAGCGTAAAGAGCAAAGCTCTGAGGAGGGGACAGCCCTTTTCATATATGACATAATGTCTGTTCGGTTTAAGTTTTAATGTCACTCCTTACTTTCAGTTCAAAAGAACTTGTTTTTTTTATTTAATAGTATCTAAAAGCCATCCTTGAGCCCTGTCCATCCTTGAGGCTGTAAGGGAAATCCCGGCAAGAATGGAATGAGAAAGACATAATTGCTAATCAGACAAGAAAGGGAAATTATCGAATTTTTTGTGCTCTTCAAAGTTGCAACAACAATAGGTAAAAATATTTAAGATCCACCCAAACAAAGTATTTTGTGCTACTGGTTTTCTCCTTTCCACTGCCTCGTCTTTGTGACTGATGATGTTTCCCATGTTATCGGGTCTTCAACAAACTTTTGCACATCCAATAAAGCACTTAAAGTTCATGACTGTTGTTTATTTCTGAGGGGACTTTTGATGATCTTTGGGAATGAAAACTGCCTCTCTGCTGCGGTGCTTGAGTGCGGGAGTACCATCTTGTGATATTTCTAGTCAGAATGACTTACACTAAAAGCACTTCAATAATGCGTTTTTTCTTACTTTGGGGAGATAAATTGCACTATGATGAAAAGAAACTTTGTTTTGGTTAGGTCTGTGGACTCATCAACAATAATTGAAAAGTTTGTCTGTTTCAAAATATTAACAAGCTCATCTTTCCCTGCTTTCTCGCACTACTTTTTTGAGCAATCCAGTTGACTTTATGTGTCTGCAAGCCAAAGTTGAACAGCCGATGAATCTTTTACAGGCTGTTTCAAAACCTTTGGTAGGGTGTCCATAATGCTGTTTGGCAGGTTCACTTTTGCAATCGACGCATTGAGAGTAAAATCATATTTTATATACTCCCTTTTTGAAGGTTTCTAATGCGAACAACGCTCGATGTAGCATCATGATCCTCAACTGATAGCTGCTGTTTTGCCTAATCTCAGTCTTGTTAAGGATTAAATAAAAAAAAACAAGTTTTTTTAACTTAAAGTAAGGAGCGACATTAAAACTTAAAACTAACAGAAATTATTTCTTATATGAAAGAGGCGGGCCCCACCACACCACCTCTATATTAACGAAAAAGTTTTTCATTATTTAAAAAAAAAATAGAATTTTGAGAAAATAAAAATTTAGCGTAAAGAGTGAGGAGTTGAGGAGGGGATAGCCTCTTTCATATACGGAATAATTTTTGTTCGTTTTAAGTTTTAACATCGTTCCTTACTTTCAGTTAAAAAAACTTGTTTTTTTTAATTTAATTTTTGAACGTTTTTGAAAAAATGCAGGTTTCGATCTGGGCTCCCCGTACATAAATGATTAAAACAAAATTTTCCTATTAATTTACTTTTATTTGGTTAAATGGCTTTCTCGAAACTTGTTTAATTTTATTTACGAACGTTTTTATTAGTAATAAATATACGTAACTTACGAATTAACTTACGTAACGAACTTCTATATTCATATATTTTTAATACGTATATTAGGGGGTTCGCCCCTTAGTTAATACCTTGCTCTTTAAGCGAAAGTTCGAATTTTGTTCCAATTCTTTAAAAATGACCGCTTAATCACAAAGGCCGTTAATTAGAATAAATAGCTCTTATGAAAGTACTAAAAAATCTTTGGCTTAAAGAGCGAGGTATTGACTAGGGGGTGAACCCAATCATATATGTAATATTTTCTGTTCGTTTAAAGTTTTGATGTTGTTGCTGTTGCAGTTGAAAAACTTGTTTTTTTCCATTTAATCTCTGATCTTTTTTTAAACAATGCTGGGAAGTCCGGCGTCCCCTTCATAGCAATGTCCCTTCCCCCATGAAAACTTCGTTCATGGAAAGATCCTCCCACATAACCCCCGACCCACCCACCCCCCACTACCAGGAAAAATCTCCCCTGAAAACGTCTGTATACTTACCAATAACCAATACTATATGTTAACATTGGGTAAAGTTCATAACTTTCAGCCCTCCCTCCGGGACCTTCGGGGGATTAAGTCATCCTAAAAGACATACTTATAATATTTTCGAACATGCTGAACAAAAGGGCTGTCTCAAAATTTTGATTGGGTGACTTTGGTAAAAAAATGAGCGTGGGAGGGGGCCTAGTTGCCCTCCATTTTTTTTGGTCACTTAAAAAGCACACTAGAACTTTTAATTTCCATTACATTGAGCCTTCCCAAGATATTCTAGGACCACTGGGTCGATACGATCACCCCTGGGGGAAAAAAAACAAATAAACACGCACCCGTGATCTTTCTTCTGGCAAAAAATTCAAAATTCCACATTTTTGTAGATAGGAGCTTAAAACCTCTACAGTAGGGTTCTCTGATACGCGGAATATGATGGTGTGATTTTCATTAAGGTTCTATAACTTTTAGGGGGCCTTAACCCCTTTTTTCGAAAATCAGCCAAATTTTCTCAGGCACGTAACTTTTGATGGGTAGGACTAAACTTGATGAAACTCATATATTTGAAATCAGCATTAAAATCTTATTCTTTTGTTGTATTTATTTGTATCATAATACCGTTTTCTAGAGTTTCGGTTACCATTGAGCCGGTCGCTTCTTACTTACAGTTCGTTACCACGAACTGTTTGATGATCTATAGACGTTTTTGTGTATGTCATAGGCAATAAGGTTTGGCGAAATCCTTAAGAACCAGAATCTATTATGAAAATGTCTCTGTTTATTGTGTTCAAGACACCAAAACAAAATATATGTTGTTTCCACAACCTAGTGTCTCTTCTTCCTTTTCCCGGAGAGATTGTCCTGTTACTTGAAAGCAGCCTTAGCCAAGGCTGCTGAATCATGTTCATGTGGGCCTATGCTTACTTTACCCGAGTCATATCTCTTTATCGTTTCTGAGGCTCAATCCGTTGCTAGCACACACGAGACGTGGTATTTATTTAGAATTTATAGCTATAGCGAACCCGATTCCCAAACGGAATCAGACAAACCCAAAATAACGCCATTCCTATGTATTACAGAATAAAAACGACACAGAATATGAAACTCATCGACCATTTCACCTCAGTAAATCCAACCATGCATGGAATGCCAAACACTTCTGTAAAAAATCACCAAATTAAATGAAAATCATCAAAAATCACCAAATTAAAGAAGAAAATCGCCAAAAATTACCAGACTAAAGAAAACCGCAGAAATACACATAGCGTATCAAACAGTTTGTGGTAACGAACTGTAAGTAAGGAGCGACCCGGCTCAATGGTAACCGAAACTCTAAAAAACGGTATTATGATATCAATAGATACATAAAAAGAATCAGATTTTAATTCTGATTTCAAATATATAATTTTCATCAAGTTTACTCTTACCTATTAAAAGTTACGCGCCTGAGAAAATTTGGCTGATTTTCGAAAAAAGGGGGAAAGACCCCCTAAAAGTTATAGAACCTTAATGAAAATCACACCATCATATTCAGCGTATCAGAAAACCCTACTGTAGAGGTTTTAATCTCCTATCTACAAAAATGTGGAATTTTCCATTTTTTGCCGGAAGAAAGACCACGGATGCGTGTTTATTTTATTTTTTTATTTTTTTTTTATGTTTTTTTTTGTCCCAGGGGTGATCGTAACGACCCAGTGGTCTTAGAATATCGTGAAAGGGCTCATTGGAACGGAAATTAAAAGTTCTAGTGCCCTTTTTAAGTGACCCAAAAAATGAAGGGCAACTAGGCCCCCTCCCACGCTCATTTTTTTCCCAAAGTCACCCGATCAAAATTTTGAGATAGCCATTTTGTTCAGCATGGTCGAAAATATTATAACTACGTCTTTTAGGATGACTTAATCCCTTGAAGCCCCCAGGAGGACGCCTGAAAGTTATGAACTTTACCCAATGATAACATATAGTATTGGTTATTGGGACCCGGCTCAATGGTAACCGAAACTATAGAAAACGGTAATTTGATACAAATAGATACATGAAAAGAATTTGATTTTAATACTGATTTCAAATATATAAGTTTCATCAAGTTTAATCCTACCCATCAAAAGTTACGTGCCTGAGAAAATTTGGCTGATTTTCGAAAAAAGGGGGAAAGAACCCCTAAAAATTACAGAACCTTAATGAAAATCACATTATCATATTCCGCGTATCAGCGAACCCTACTGTAGAGGTTTCAAGCTCCTATCTACAAAAATGTGGAATTTTGCATTTTTTGCCAGAAGAAAGATCACGAGTGCGTGTTTATTTTTTTTTCCCCAGGGGTGATCGTATCGACCCATTGGTCCTAGAATATCGTGGGAGGGCTCATTGGAATGGAAATTAAAAGTTCTAGTGCCCTTTTTAAGTGACCAAAAAAATAGAGGGCAACTAGGCCCCCTCCCACGCTCATTGTTTTTCCAAAGTCTCCTGATCAAAATTTTGAGATAGCCATTTTGTTCAGCATGTTCGAAAATATTATAAGTATGTCTTTTAGGATGACTTAATCCCCCGAAGTTCTCGGGAGGAGGGCTGAAAGTTATGAACTTTACCCAATGTTAACATATAGTATTGGTTATTGGGAAGTATACAGTACAGACGTTTTCAGGGGAGATTTTTCCTGGTAGTGAGGAAGGGGGTGGGGGTCGGGCAGGGACGTACGCAGGGAGGGGGGCCTCCGGGCCCGGGTCCCTCCAAAATCTCATGATTTTTTTCATTTTCCCATAATTTTCTGATTTTTCTCACAGAATAATGGGTTTGAAGGATTTGCCCCCCCCCCCCGAAACAAATTGCCTCCCCCCCCCCCGGAACAAATTCCTGCGTACGTGCCTGGGGTCGGGGGTTATGTAGCAGGATCTTTCCAGGGAGGAAGTTTTCATGGGGAAAGGGACATTGTTTTCATGGGGGAAGGGGACGCCGGACTTCCCAGCATTATTTAAAAAAAGATCAGAAATTAAATGTAAGAAAACAAGTTTTTCAACTGCAACAGCAGCAACATCAAAAATTTAAACGAACAGAAAATATTACATATATGATTGGGTTCACCCCTAGTCAATACCTCACTCTTTAAGCCAGAGATTTATTAGTACTTTCATAGGAGCTATTTATTCTAATTAACAGCCTTTGGGATTAAGCGGTCATTTTTAAAGAATTGGAACAAAATTCGAACTTTCGCTTAAAGAGCAAGGTATTGACAAGGGGGCGAACCCCCTAATATACGTATTAAAAATATATGAATATAGAAGTTCGTTACGTAAGTTAATTCGTAAGTTACGTATATTTATTACTAATAAAAACGTTCGTAAATAAAATGAAACAAGTTTCGAGAAAGCCATTTAACCAAATAAAATTAAATTAATATGAAAAGTTTGTTTTAATTATTCATGTCCTGTGATCCAAGATCAAAACCTGCATTTATTCAAAAACGTTCAAAATTAAATTAAAAAAAACAAGTTTTTTTAACTGAAAGTAAGGAGCGACATTAAAACTTAAAACGAACAAAAATTATTCCGTATATGAAAGGGGCTGTCCCCTCCTCAACGCCTTGCTCTTTACGCTAAAGTTTGACGTTCTCACAACTCTGTTTTTTTTAAACAATAAGAAACGTTAGCGTTAAGAGCGAGGCGTTGAGGAGGGGACAGCCCCTTTCATATACGGAATAATTTCTGTTCGTTTTAAGTTTTAATGTCGCTCTTTACTTTCAGTTAAAAAAAACTTGTTTTTTTTATTTAATTTCTACCAGTGATGTTGTCTAGCTTCGCTCGGGTGATATCTCCTGTATATTTCCTTGTACTTTTATTATCCGTAATTAAGAGTCTAATCCAGATTTTTGTCATGTTCTTTTTCTTATATGGAATAATATTATTGCAGTTAATATATAAGTTAACTGCAAATAAGTTAACTGCAGAAATTATATCTAAAAATAAAACATAGGTGATAAAATTGTTTGTTCTTTTGACTTGTTTTGAATTGAGACAGGCACCTTGTGGGTGCTAATATTTACGCATTTACGCCAGTGTTGCAGAGTATTATTATATTCTAATCACTTTTCCTCTTTACCGTTATGCATTCCAGTACCCAGGCTATTTGCGTTTATCTTTCTTCCATAATTATATCTTGCTTATTTTTTTTTCTTTATTTTTAGCTTAGTGTCTCGCGATGTTTCTCTGGCTAATAGAATTAGGTTCTGAAGGTAGAATGTTCCCACTAGTCTCTGCGCTTCTTCTTGACAGAGACCGGAAGCTATTGTTCGGGATCAAAATAAAGAATGATATAAGACAGTATTTTGTAATATTCTAAAGCAGTTTCCAGATTGTACAATGTTTGCTTATGGAGAGTGGGAAATCCGAGGGCATTTTCACTTTGAAAGAGTGATATGGATCAAGGAACACAGAAAGAATATTTTTTAGACGCTTTTTATTTTCTTTGTCTGTCAAAATAAATGAAAAATAAAATTATGGTAGATATTTGGTTTCTAACAAGCCGCCTAGGCCTACACTCACTCTTGCTTTTGCCTAATTGATACTTGAGACTTGTTTTAATTGTAATGATCGAAATTTGAACCGTTTTGAACAAATAATGTTTGTTTATTGCATATTAATGGTTTAAAAGAATTGGTAAGAAGGAAGGGTGGGTTTGTATGCTTATGTGTATATAGTTTATGTTCATGAATTGCTCCCAGGTTACATTATTATCAATGAAAAAGTTAAAGACTCGAAAAACGATTTTTATATTTCATAATCAGTTTTTAATGCGAATGATTATAAAAAATATGTGAATAGGACGATTATAATTTATAAATGATTATCGGAATTGCAAAAGACTAAAAAAATAGAAAAGTTTCAAAAAGATGTTTGGAGAAAACACGTCCGCGAAAGAAAATTTATTCTCTTTTTTCCTAATTTCTAAGGAAAGATGAATTTTGTTTGAATCACATTTAATGATGGCGAAATTTCATAACTATGTAAATACAGCTTTTATGTCATGATTACCCAGTGTTTCCATTAATAGTGTAAAGAAATTTCAGTTCTTCCCAGTGGCAAGGAAAAAAATTTGTTTTGTTTGTATTACAGTTATTTATAATTTTCTAATGGTATGTAAGCCCTTAAAATTTTGAGGCAACCTTCATTTCAATGTTTTAAAGCAAAAACTTCAGTTAAATACGATAACTTCAAAAGATATATAACCTAAAACTTAGGATTTTTAGATATATTAATATTAATGTTTCCATTTTTTACCTTTTAAAGCCAATGAAAATGAAGACGAAGAATTGGAAGCTAAAGCAGAAAATCTTGGAGCTGATGATATTGAAAATGAACCTTTAAAAGCTGTCGTAGCTGTAGACTCTTCTGTTGACAAAGATGAAGAAGTCTCTGAGGCAAAGAATTCTGAAGATGAAAATGTGGTCGTTGTTCTACCTCCAGAAACTCGTGTCGTAGAACAGGAGATTAAGCAGCCTGATGTTATGCACGAAGAGAAAAACATTCTTCTTACAACTATGAAATACTTACCTGTTGTACCTGCAGGGCCACCTCAGAAAACTGAAGATCCAGGCGTTCACAGTCTGCTACCATCGAAACAGAGATCAGGTAAAACTTCAACTTAATAAGAAAAAATGCTTTTTTTAGTGAAGTTACAGAGCAAAACTGAAACTTAAGCTGACAAATATTACTGCTTATCAGCCTATGCAACATATTTGTAAAACTATCTCGAATAAGCTATTTGGACAGTAGCAATATTAACCGCTTTAGGATGTTTTATAATAGAAAAATAAAGGATTTTCGGATATTTATATATGATTTGCATTCGCTTAATCTAGAAGAATTTTTGCAAAACAAACCAAATCCAATGATTGGCCCTTTTTTCAGTTTTAAAATGGATATTTCATGATTATTTTGTAGACAAATGAAGTGAATGTGTCCAAGTAGTGTTAGGACTACAGACTAGCTTTAGAAATGTGCATCTTAAATTGATATTTTCCGCACAATAGAAGAAGTAGATCCATTTATGGAATTTAAACAAATGAGTTCTCTTATTGATTAGTCCATTTTTTTTGTGTATGAGGCCTCGTAACTTCTTGGTTAAAAAAATAATTCTTGAGTTTTTTTTTTGGAGAATTTGAATTGTATACTATACCTTATCAGCTTCATGGCTGGTGAAACACTATTCATAGCATCACAAATGAGTGTGTTATTTTCTTTTGGATACTCAAAGACTTCTCTGCTCATAAGACAACATCCTTCTTTCCCATAGATTTTGTACTTTCAGTAAAGAGCTGGCTTCGCATAATCTTACAAATATAGGGAAATAGCATGAGTCAGTTTATGTGAGTTAGCTCTAATGGGTATATGCTACATAGGCTAGAAAGCAATAATTTTTGTTCGATTTTACTTTCACTTTTGCTCTTTGCTCCCATCGGAAAGGTTTTGCTCTCTTTGCTAATTTTTGTTCGTTTTTTGTAATAGCAAAAGAATTTGACTAAAAGCAATCTGCCTAACTTGGGAAATGATACCAAAGGGGGTCAAGGTGAGGTTTTGCTGCAATCCGGCATTAAATCTTCTGACCTCGTTCAAGTTTTCCTACGAATATATGTGGGTCGGTCAAGCGAAACGAGATAGATCCTTGGAATCTATTGGAATCCCTTTGAGGTGCAGCAAAATGCTGAAAAGACTATCCATTTTGCATGATGTCCTCATGAAAATGATATGAAGTAAATAAATGAGAAAATTCATTGCTCTTTAGTTCTTAGGAAGTTGCATCCAGGTAAGAGTATCACCCCTCGTTAAATTTCAATTAAAAATTTCGTCTCAACATAATTTCTTCAAATACTTGATTGTTAATCCATGGTTTCTATCAGCTGTGGTTTGCTCTTCGCCAGGTTGTGCTGTTGTTTTAGCCTGTCACAAACTTGCTATGGGAGGAAGACCTGTTACATTCACTTACTTCTTTTTGGTAGGTAGGCTTCAATACCATAGAGTTTTCAATTCAGTTGCATAGGCACCTGGCTATTTTTTTGTAGAGGGGCTGAGGGCAAGCTTGAATAATTTTTTTTCAAGTAGGGGGGGGGTACAAAGGTTTTTTATACTGAAATAAATGTGTCATGTTTTCCTCAGTGCTACAGAAATATCTGTTATTTTTGGTTCTCTGAGCGACTAAAAAACTTGAACGTAATGAACGAAGAACTGAGCAGGAGTAGCCCCCTCATAAACAGAATAATTTCTGTACTTTTTAAATTTTAATGTTGTTCCTTACTTTCAGTTAAAATTTATTTTATTTAATACAAACAAAGGATTATGTTTGTTTGTTATATACGAGTACTCAGGGAATAATAACAGGGTAAGCTGTGAAAATATATGAAATCCAAAGGAAAATTGCAACTATTATTCCCGTTGCATCAGTGAAATCAAATGAGGCATAAATTTCAAGGGAAAAAGAAATATTTATCCGATATAGTAATACACTTACGGGGAAATACACTTACGCTATTTTGATTTGGTTAAATTTTAAGAGCAGAAGTAGCCCCGAAAGTTTGAACATAATACACTAAGTCCTTCTTGGGATTCTGCTGAGATGCCTTATTGGGAATTAGCATTAACACAGTGCATTTTGATTTAGCCTAATATTAAGGCAACATTTGTTAAACACAATGAGCCAGTGGGAGGGTGGGCGTGGGAGGGGGACTAGTTGCCCTCCAATCACTTTTGACCATTAAAAAGGTCATTAGCCCTTTCTATTTTCAATCGAATGAGCCCTTTTCAAAGTTTCTACGAAAACTCCTTTTATACAAAGTGCCCTGGTCTAAAAAAAAAAAAAAAAAAAAAAAAATAATACATCGATCTTTACTATAATTAAATAAAAAAAAACAAGTTTTTTAAACTGAAAGTAAGGAGCGACATTAAAACTAAAAACGAAAATAATTTTGGCCTTATTTGATCGGGACGGTCCCCTCCAACCCGCTTTTATATTTTCTCTAAAGTTTTTTTTTGTTTAAAAAAATAGAGAGGTTAGAAAGAGTATAACTTTAGCTAAACTAGTGAGGTGTTGAGGAGAAGGAAATCCATTTCATATACGGAATAATTTCTGTTCGTTTTAAGTTTTAATGTCGCTCCTTACTTTCAGTTTAAAATTTTTTTTTTATTTAATTTCTGATTGTTTTTTAGTTAATGTAGCTTTTATTTTTGCTCACCGTCATTGAATAAGTAAACAAAATTTGCATAAAAATTTTACTTTTCTTTTGTTAAATGGATGTCTCTAAATTTCGTTATGACGTAATTTACAAATTAACTTACGTAACTAACTTCTATATTCGTATATTTTTCTTCTGGCAAAAAATACAAAGTTGCAGATTTTTGCAGGTATGAGCTTGAAACCTATGTAATAGGGTTTTCTGATACGCTGAATCTGACGGTGTGATTTTTATTAAAATTCTTTCACTTGTAGGGGATGGTTCCCCCATCTTTAAAAAATCGGGTAAATTTTCTCAGGCTCGTAGCCTTTGATGAGTAATACTAAACTTAATAAAATTTATATATTTAGAATCAGCATTATAAACACATTCTTTTGATACATTTATTGACATCAAAATTCCGTTTTCAAAGTTTCGATTACTATTGAGCCGCATCGCTTGTTTTTTTTATTGTTTTTTTTTTATTACGTATAGATAGATGTTACATATATATATATATATATATATATATATATATATATATATATATATATATATATATATATATATGTTATTACGTATGTGAGGGGGTTCTCCCCTTAGTCAATACCACGCTCTTTACGTTAAAAGTAAAAAAAAATTTAATTCACTAACCCCTGAATCACAAAGGCCGTTTAATTAGAGTAGATAGCTCTTTTGAAAGCACTAAAAAAAACTGTAGCGTAAAGAGCGAGGTATTGACTTGGGGGAGACCCACCTCATATACGTAATAATTTCTGTTCGTTTTAAGTTCTAATGTTGCTTCTTATTTTCAGTTGAAAAAACTTGTTTTTTTTTAATTTAATTTCTGATAATTTATTAAATAATGCTTGGAAATCCGGCGCCCCCTTCATAGAAATTTCCATTACCCCAAAGAAACATCCTCCACGAAAAGAATCTCCCGAGTAACCCCCTCCTCCAGCCCAGAAAAAAATCCCCCTCCAAAAAAAAATCCTTCCTGAAAATGTCTGTATACTTCCCAATAACCAATAAATAATGCTGACAAGTCCGGCGCCCCCTTCATGGCAATTTCCCTTCCCCCATGAAAACTTCCTTCATGGAAAGATCCTCCAACATAACACCCGACCCCCCCCCCACTACCAGAAAAAAAACCTCCTGAAAACGTCTGTTTACTTCCCAATAACCAATACTATATGTTAACAGTGGGTAAAGTTCATAAATTTTGGCCCTCCCCCCGGGGACTTCAGGGAATTAAATCATCCTAAAAGACATAGTTATCACATTTTAGACCATACTGAACAAAATGGCTATCTCAAAATTTTGATCAGGTGACTTTGGGAAAAAAATGAGCGTGGGAGGGGGCCTAGTTGCCCTCCATTTTTTTTGGTCACTTAAAAAGAGTACTAAAACTTTTAATTTCCGTTCCAATGAGCCCTACCACGATATTCTAGGACCACTGGGTCGATACGGTCACCAATGGGAAAAAAAAAACAAAAAAACAAATAAACACGCATCCGTGATCTTTCTTCTGGCAAAAAATGCAAAATTCCACAATTTTGTAGATAGGAGCTTGAAACCTCTACAAATGGGTTCTCTAATATGCTGAATATGATGGTGTGATTTTCATTAAGGTTCTATAACTTTTAGGGGGTCTTTCCCCCTTTTTTTGAAAATCAGCCAAATTTTCTCAGGCGCCTAACTTTTGATGGGTAGAATTAAACTTGATAAAAGTTATATATTTGAAATCAGCATTGAAATCTGCATAGAAAATACCGTTTTCTAGAGTTTCGGTTACCATTGAGCCGGGTCGCTCCTTACTTACAGTTCGTTACCACGAACTGTTTGAAAATGTCAAGCCTTCCAATCACTTTCGACCTTTAAAGAGGCACTATTCCTTTCAATTTCCAATCGAATGAGCCCTTTTTGAGCTTCTATGACAACACTTCCTATAAACACCTTATATGCCCCCAGGGTATAAATTACAACCCTTGCCCTGAGAGCTGTGGGAGGAGGTGGGATTGTCACCCTCAAAGACCTGATTTCCAGAACTTTCAACTACGTTAAACAAAACAGCTATCTCAAAATTTTGATTCGATGTGTTTGGTAAATGGTGGGCGTCAGTGGGGCGATGGTTGCTCTCCAATCACTTTCAACCATTAAAAAAGGCATTAGCCCTTTCAATTTCCAATCGAATGAGCCCTTTTGAAGTTTGTACGACGGCGCTTTCAATAAAAACCTTATATGACACCCGGGAATAACTTACAACACTTGCCCAGAGGGTTGTGGGCGGAGAGTTTTCATTCTCAAAGACCTAATTTCCAGAAGTTTCAACTATGTTGAACAAAATTGCTATCTCAAAATTTTAATTGGATGTGTTTGGGGAAATGGTGGACCTAAGCAGGGGGTTAGTTGCCCTCCAATCACTTTTGACGATGAAAAAGGGCACTAGCCCTTTGAATTTTCAATCAAATGATCGCTTTTTCAAGTTTCTGCGACAAAGCTTTCAATATATGCCCCCAGGGCAAAACTTACAACCCTTACCCTGAGGACTGTGGGGGGAGTGTCATCCTCATAGATATAATTTCCGGACCTTTCAACTACCTTGAACAAAATGGCTATCTCAAAATTTTGATTGGATGTGTTTTGATAACTGGTGGGCGTGGAAGGGGTGTTAGTTGCCTTCCAATAACTTTCAACTATTAAAAAGGGCACTAGCTATTTCAGTTTCCCATCAAATGAGCCCTTTTTGAAATTTTCACCACAACGCTATCTATAAAAACCTTATATGCCCCCAGGGCATAACTTACAATCCTTGCCCTGGGTGTTGTGGGGGGTTGTCATCCTCAAAGACATAATTTCCAGAACTTTCAACTACGTTGAACAAAATGGCTATCTCAAAATTTTTATTGGGTGTGTTTGGGGAAAAGGTGGGCGTGAGAGGGGGGTTAGTTGCCCTCCCATCCCTTTCGACTACTAAAAAGGGCGCTAGCCGTTTGAGTTTCCTATTTAATGAGCCTTTTTTGAAGATTCTACGACAACGCTTTCTATAAAAACCTTATATGCCCCAGGGCATAACTTACAACTCTAGCTCTGAGGGCTGTGGGGGAGTGTCTTCCTCAGAAACATAATTTCTATCTGGAAATCAACTACGGTGAACAAAATGGCTATCTCAAAATTTTCCTTCGACGTGTTTGAGGAAATGGTGGGCGTGGGAGGGATGTTAGTTGCCTTCCTATCACTTTCAACTATTAAAAAGGCCACAAGCCAGTCCAATTTCCAATCGAATGAGCTCTTTTCGAAGTTTCTACGACAACTCCTTCGATACGAAGTGCCCTGGTCTAAGAAAAAAAAAATAGATAAATAATACATTGTGCGAACATCGTTCTTTACTTAGGCAGCGCTATTGCGCTAACTATGATAGGAGCTTGAAACCTCTACAGTACGGCTTTTGGATATGTTGAATCTGATGGTATAGTTATCATTAACACTGCTGACTTTTTGAGGGGGTTTATCCCCTTTTTCAAAATCTGGGAAATTTTCTCAGGCTTGTGACTTTTGATGGGTAACATCCAACTTAATTAATTTTACATATTTGGAATCACCGTAAAAAGCCAATTCTATTGAAGCATCAGTTGTTATTGAAACTGCTTTTTTTAGAGTTTTGGGTATTATTGGACTAAGGTGCTCCTTACTTAAAGTCGCTCCTTGCATTATCAAACACTTCGTTACCATGAAATATATGATTGTGTGGGTGGCATATTTGCCTGCAGAAGAGGAATTTTTTTCCCTATAAATTGCTTAATTTAGTTTACTTTAACTAATTGTTCAATTTTTTATCTATCATAATGAACAACTATTTTACTGAATATTCAAAAGCAATTTGGAATTGGCAAAACACTATTTTACATTGCTGGTAAAAAAAAAAAAAAAATATCCCGTTAAGGCGTAGAAACACAGGTGCATGTCTCATAGAAACAATAAGACTCGCCCTTCTCCACTACCTTAAGTTTCCAAGAGATAGAGGAGGAATAGAGTGTATTAGTAATTAAGTTTTTCCTCCGTCATACCAATGATATATAACTTTACAGCCGTAGAAGAACGACAGCTAAACTTTAAACCGATGCAGTGTTACACCTGCAATTCAGCTTTTCCAGTTGGAAAGGAAGTCTGCACTACACCTCTCCCGAACCCAGGTAGTATACACCAACAAAAACCCTTGGTGAGCCAATGTGACAGTCCACCGAAAGATCTTGTTGGTCTTCCTGAATTCAAAGGAGGTTTTTGCCGCATAGTTTATCAGACAGGTAAAGCTTTTTTTTTCTTTTTATGTTGTGTGAAAACTTATTATAGCTCCACTTTCAGTGGGAAGTCAAAGCCTTTGGTTATCAAATTGATTTTTTAGATTTTTACTTTTCTAATTATTCTAATAAACATTCTCAGAAAACCCATAGAAACTCAAATAAGGACTTTTTCTCTTGAAGAATACGGCGGGAAAATGGATATTAAATTAAATTCTTGTATTTTTACGTGAGAAACTAAAGTTATTTCCCCATTATTAGTTGATGAAATAAGCCAGGAACAAATAAAAGAAAAACAGAGAGACACACTAATTAATATAGTCCATTTGCTTCAATTCGGCCAAAACGTCCAAAAAGGATTTGAATATTCTTCATGTTCTGCTATATTGCTGCCGAACATTAGTGTTTGATATAACAGACATGTATAATATTGCTAAAAGTACAATAAATATGTATGACTTTAATTTGACGTCAATCACAGCGAATAGACATAATAACATTGAGTATATTCCAAAGTCTTTTAAGTAGAATTTTGTTGTTAGTCTGTGTAATTTAACGATAAGGTTTTGAGGCGCATATTTGTCTACATACAACTAGAAACTTTCTTAGGGTTATTCAAATTAGTTAAAATTTTAATGACAAAAATTCGTACATACAGCAGCCTTAGGCTAATCCCATTCAAAGTAGTCTGTTTAGGTTAGTACAGGCTTATCCAAACGGAGTTTTCACTATCGGAAGCAGCATTGGAGCGCTTATTTTGAAATGACGACTGGCGGCTGGTCGATTACATACTGCATTATGTCTTCTCTGGACGGAAATCTGGTCATATTCATGCGAAATCCATCTTCAGGACAACGCAGATGTCCCAATTTTTACAGAAAAATAAAATAAATATTTTTTCTTAGACCACTGTTCTTTTTAGTTTCAGGTGACGATTCTCGAACAATCCGAGGTTGTGGATGGCTGCTGGATGAAGATGAACCCCACAATGGTTGCAAGACCCACAAAAGTTCTTCTGGCAGTATAACCACAGTTTGCAACTGTAACACTGGCGATAAATGTAACACAGCTTCGAATCTTTCGTTGTCCGTGCTTGTTGCATTTTTGGTTGCTAGTGTTGCCATTCTTGTTTAGTCTTTTTTTAAATTTAGTCTATAAATGTTGAATTCTTATTTCTTCAAGAGTGATGGCCAAGCATTTTTGCTGATTATATTCAAGAAGTGAATAAGAGGGTATAATGTCAGATATCATTCTCAATACATTTTCTTTACTTATTATTGTTTTTCTCTTAATAGCATTTGTTCTTTTTATAGTTTCCCTTTTTGTATTCTTTAATATTAGTTATTGCAGTCCTAGGCTCTAGTAATCTGACTCAAAAACGGGAAAAATTTATATCGAAATAGCCGAAATCTTCGAGTCTATCAAGTTAATCAATATGAACCCCAAACATGTACATAAATCTAAGTAACTCCTAAGCGGGTTAAGGTCAGTGTAATCGCATAAAAATACGGTCTATAAGTATCGAGGTCCTATCAGGCCTTAAGTGACTTACTTTTCTTGGTTGGAACATCCTGTACACAAACTATCGACAAAGTAAACGCTAATCCTCAGTATTAACATTTTTGTCATTTTGTCTTGAGAAATTAATGAAGAGCAGTTAAAGCTCTTTAACTAGCCAAGTATGTGTATGAGAGTGAAATCGATGCGTATGGACGTTTTCTAATATTGTTCCACTGTCGATCATTGTTGACTACCACCTAACAGCCTACAGTCTAGCTGATAGTCTACCACCTAAACCAAGTGTACCGAATTGAATACTTTCCGTTTTATTTGGTTTCAAAATATTTCAGGTTCTAGATTTCCAATAACGCTGGTATTTTTCCTATTTTCCTACAAAAAATATGGAGAATAAAGCTTTTGAAACCAAATTCACTTACTCATAATGCAGGAATAATTAACTGTCGCTTAATTAAAAAGTTGGTCCTAATTAATATCCAAGCCACACTTCAGTAATCACCATGTTGTTTCACACTCCGGTAGAATTTCTATATAACTTAACGCAATTTGAGAAACAGTAGCTATAATATTATGCATTCTACGATATCATGGGAATAATAGATGCAATGGCATTTTTTTTTTCTTCTTCGCTTGGCCTGTCAAATGGTTCAGATCCGTGATCAGGTATGCAAAATCGTTGAAAATTTCTGCTGAATCGTTTCAAAATTATTTAAAGTGCACAACCAAGCCATCGTGAAAGTTTTATTATATTTTGTTAAATCTGCCTTTCTAAAAATCTGAAAAAAAGTTTTTGGAAACGTTAATCATCTAAAAATTGACCGAAGACACATAGTTTATTTTTAAATTATACTTTTACATGCCACCCTTTATTATCTCTAAATGGATCCTTCTGGAGTATAGGCTAAAGGTGCTAATTTAATCATAAGTTTTGGTAAAACTGTCCGTATAATAAGTTTTGGTAGAACTGTCCGTAAACTACCCATAATTTAACCTTCTGAACACTTTAGCGTAGGGTGAAGCGAGTTGAATTAATGCTAAGTAGGTAATTTGATTTCGATGTTTTTGGTAAGCTTTAGTTATTAGGAATTTCGCAGTGTAATAATCTACTGGAGTTTTACAGTAAAATATTACTAAAAAATGTATGGAGAAATACTTTAGTAGTAAATCTCTCAGAATATAAGGTTTATTGATTCTTATTTTATTGTTGGCTAAGAAATATTTTAAGGTCGTCAAGGTTCTAACAAAATTGGTATAATAATAATAATATTCTTCTTTTTAATTTAGAAATAAAAACCAAAGTTTCAACTTTTTACGAAAACAATCTTAGACCATTTATCGTGAATAGAATTGCTTGAATTTTCTCCCTCTGTATTAGAAGACTGCTATCACAGAATTGTTTTGAAGAGTTTGCAAGTCTAGGAAGTACATCAGGCTTATACCTATAGGGAGTTTAGGACCTATTCCTCCGAAGTGTCATGATCTTTTGTTATTTCATCCATAAACTCCTGTTCGTTTCATTTACTTCACTGAAAAATTTAAAATTTATGGATAGATTTGAACCCATCCCCAACAAAATCAAGTCCAGAAATCAAGTGATATAATAAGGCACTCTTCTTTGGAACTGTTATAACTCGTTCATTGACTCCAATATTCTGAGCTAACAAAACAGCTTGTCTGTTTAGAGCTAATAAAACATGACTATCGTTCTACAATTGTGCCATTGGGGGAGAAGAGGGCACGGCGAGATGGTAAGGTGAAGGGCCGTCATTAATATTTGAGAATAATATCTAATAAATATCTTGTAAATTAACTAGGGAGACAAGTTTACACTTACTTCTAAAGCTCAACATTTATCGAGATGATCGGGGTACCTGCGAGTATATACCAAGGTACTACTTCTGGGACTTTATTTTCCTTCCGGTTCTTCTAGTAGGTAAACAGGTCATCACACTCTTTCAAGTAATATACTTGTTTTTTTTTTTATTATGACATCTATTTTTTTTGTGTCATTTGATTATAGAACTTTAGCGGTTTTTCCAATATAATAAACTTATTAGTCAGTTTTATAAAAAAAACTTGTCATGATACAATGTACTTAATTTAAAAAAAAAAAACCCGATATAATTGTGATGCTATAAGACTGGTTTCGCTTCATGGGTTCATTAATAGAAGGACTAATGTTTATGAAAAGGGTAATTACTTATTTAGTTTACGAGATTTGCGAATTTTTTTGCGAAAAGATATTTGCGTAGACGCTTACAAGGGACATTGCTAGAAAGTATTTAATAGCTTAATTGAAAAGTAACGATAGAATGACATTGTGACTTGACCTAGCTTTACCTCTCCGATGTGGTCTGTATAATACGTAAGTAACGTTTGAAAAATATTGTCAATTTAAAAATAAAGGGCTGAACAGTGTTCTGCGGGGGGGGGGGTGCAGAGAGGGGGGAGGGGCCCTAAGGTGCAGTCAAAGAGGATTCAGGGGCACGGAGGGGTTCGTTTATACCCGGGGTCAGGTACACGGGGGGGTCAGGGGCACGGGGGGAATCCCTTTTTTTTTTCGTAAATCGGGCTCCCTGTTTTCAAAATCCCTTTTTCTTCTGAGGCTTGGAGCATTTGGTGACTAGATATACGGGGTTTCAGTTATACATGGGTTCAGTTACATGGGATTGGTGGTTGTTATAATACACAAGTTCTATTTGAACAGTGTTGTGAGATCCCCTACCACACCCCCAAAGGACTCCGATCCCCCCATCCCATGTATTAGCGAAGTTACTCTGTGGTCGTTATAATACACAAGCTTTAGTTTACGAGATTTGGGGACTTGAGTTGCACGAGAGTTCAGTTACATACGGATTCACTTACACGGGGGGTTTAGTTAAATCTTCGTCTGAAAAATAGGAGTTCACACTTAAAAAGTTCTATTAAGAGCTATTTTTATGGAAATGGTTCATTTTTGAACCAAAACTATGCTTTTCTGACTGAAGATACACATTTGAATCAGAAAAGGTGAAAATGTACACATCTAAAACAGAAAAGTGTGTTTTGACTATATTTTCTATAATTTAGTCTGAAAAATAGGACTTCACACTTAAAAAGTTCTATTATGAGCTTTTTTATCGAAATGGTTCATTTTTTTGAACCGAAACTATGCTTTTGTGATTGAAGATATACATTATAATCAGAGAAATTGTTTTTTAAAAATATGCTAAAAGATGATTCCCGTGAAGCTATTGTAGTTTTCTATAAAAAATAAATGATTTTTTCAAAATCAAAGAAAATGGCCCCCATCTTTAGCAAATATAGCCTTAGCTAGTTAAAAATGTGCATAAATTCTTGATTTTCAATCTAACTTAACTTGTAGGAATAGGACTTCATTCAAACAAGTAAATCGGCTTTATTTAAAATATATTAATTGCACAAAAAAGACTATTATTTTTCATTGTTTTTCCTTCCAGGTGCTAAGGTCTCCATCTCGCTTTCAGTTAGCTTTTTTTCTAAGTATACGATAGTAACGATTATGCCATCTCCATACTTCATAGTAGCCATCATGAGTTATATAATGATCATCATCCAATTTAGGCTCCCGATCTAAAAAAAAAAACAAAAACAATTCAAAATAGAACTAGATCTTAACTAACAATTGTTAGTGATAGTGTTACAATTGTTACCATGTAGAACTACAGAATGATTTAAAACTGTATTAAAAGTTCAGAAACACATCTATACTATTTGCTAACAAACAGGGGTTCAGTTACATGGGGTCGGTGGTCGTTATAATACAAAAGTTTTATTTGAATAGTGTTGTGAGATCCCCTACCACACCCCCAAAGGACTCCGACTCCCCCCCTCCATCCCAGCCCATGTATTAGCGAAGTTACTCTGCGGTCGTGATAATACACAAGCTTTAGTTTACGAGATTTGGGGGCTTGAGTTGCACGAGAGTTCAGTTACATACAGATTCAGGTACACGGGGGGGTTAGTTAAAATTTAGTCTGAAAAAATAGGAGTTCACGCTTAAAAAAGTTCTATTAAGAGCTATTTTTATGGAAATGGTTCATTTTTGAATCAAAACTATACTTTTCTGACTGAACATACACATTTGAATCAGAAAAGGTGAAAATGTACACATCTAAAACAGAAAAGTGTGTTTTGACTATATTTTCTATAATTTAGTCTGAAAAATAGGACTTCACACTTAAAAAGTTCTATTAAGAGCTTTTTTTTTTTTTTTTTTTTTTTTTTTTTTATGGAAATGGTTCATTTTTGAACCGAAACTATGCTTTTGTGACTGAAGATATACATTATAATCAGAGAAATTGTTTAAAAATACGCTAAAAGATGATTCCCGTGAAGCTATTGTAGTTTTTTCTATAAAAAATAAATGATTTTTCAAAATCAAAGACACGAGGGTTTAGTTAAATTTTCGTCTGAAAAAATAGGATTTCACGCTTAAAAAAGTTCTATTAAGAGCTATTTTTATGGAAATGATTCATTTTTGAACTAAAACTATGCTTTTCTGACTGAACATACACATTTGAATCAGAAAAGGTGAAAATGTACACATCTAAAACAGAAAAGTGTTTTTTGAATATATTTTCTACAATTTATTATGAAAAATAGGACTTCAAACATAAAAAATTTCTATTAAGAGCTTTTTTTTTCCGCATTTATTTAAGCAAATTTTTTTTAAAAAAAAAAAAAATAATGGAATTAATTAATTATATTACGGTGTTGTGATTTTAAAAGTTCAGCTTTTTTTTAATCAACTCGTTTATACTCCCAAAAAAATAATTTTAGTACAATCAACGTCACACTAAAAAGAAATTTTTTTTTTTTAATGAAGTGGAAAATTTTGATATTATTTTGGGAAAATAGAATTGATAAATAACTTATTTCATTTTCATTAATAAAATTGAGAATAAAAGTTGAACTTTTCTTATTCCAGGAAAATATTTGGAACAGAACTGTAAATTTTTTCATCTCTTTGATAAAAATCTGAATTGAAGTTTAAAATTTTATATTATTTTATTAAAATAGACTTGATCAATAACTTATTTCATTGTCATTGAGAACATTAAGAATCGAAGTTTTACTATTTTAGACTGCGCAATTCGTGTATGAAAAAGGTGTTTTGTAACAGAAATAGTACCCTATCGTTAGTAGTGTTTAGAGTTTTTAAGTGACTATTGAGACATATCGATATTTACTTACAGTTCGTTACAACGAACACAATAAAGTGTTTCAGCCAATCGTGTATCTCCCCCGAAAAAATACTTTTCAGACAATCAACTTCAGACTAACTTTTTTTTTTAACTGAAGTGGAAAATTTTGATATTATTTTGGGAAAATAGAATTGATCAATAACTTATTTCATTTTCATTAAGAAAATTCAGAATCAAAGTTGAACTTTTCTTCTTCCAGGAAAATATTTGGAACAGAACTTTAAATTTTTTCATCTCTTTGAGAAAAATCTGAATTGAAGTGGAAAATTTTATATTATTTTAGGAAAATATAATTGATCAATAACTTATTTCATTTTAATTGAGAAAATTCAGAATCGAAGTTGAACTTTTTTAGTCTTCACGATTTTTGTATTAACAAGGAGTTTTGTAACAGCAAGCGAGCAAGCTATTAATTGGTTTTTAGAATTTTTCGGTTACTATTGAGCCGTGTCGATCCTTACTTACAGTTCGTGACCACGAACACAATAAATTGTTTCAGCCAATCGTGTATCTCCCCAGAAAAAACACTTTTCAGACAATCAACTTCAGACTAACCAGAATTTTTTTTTAACTGAAGTGGAAAATTTTGATATTATTTTGGGAAAATAGACTTGATCAATAACTTATTTCATTTTTCATTCAGAAAATTCAGAATCGAAGTTGAACTTTTTCTTCTTCCGGGAAAATATTTGGAACAGAACTTTAAATTTTTTCATCTCTTTGAGAAAAATTTGAGTTTAAACTATTGAAGTTTCTATAAATTTAAGTTAAAAAAGCTGCTCACCAAATTTAGCGAAATAAAAACGTCTATTTGCAGCATTCCCCTTCATCTTCCAAATTGTAAGAAGGAACTGAATGTATATCATCCCATTCTTAAGGTATTTTATACCTTATATCTTGGAAATTAAGTCTCTCTTCTTATCAGACGCAAACGCTTAATACCCACAAGCATATGTGGATCAAATTTCATCTTAAAGTGCCAACGTATCTGATAGAATAATTTAAGTCTTATGATCAATTTCATAAAACCTATAATTTTCACCTTTTTCTCCATTAAGCATCAATTACTTCAAGAAATTAATTCCACATTTTTGCAGATAGGAGCTTGAAACTTCCGAAGTAGGGATTATTGGTTTTTAGAGTTTCGGTAACTATTGAGTAGTGTCGCTCCTTACTTACAGTTCGTTAGCACAAACACAAAAAATTTTATAACTCTTAACATTTAAATATTGGCAAATCCAAAACACCAGTGCAGTGATTTTTGCAAGTGCGTTTATGTGTTAAATTCCAATTAATAGGCACGTAACGTATCTAAAACAGAAAAGTGTGTTTTGACTATATTTTCTATAATTTAGTCTGAAAAATAGGACTTCACACTTAAAAGATTCTATTAAGAGCTTTTTTTTTTCCGCTTTTATTTCAGCCAATTGTGTTTTTGATATTATTTGGGAAAATAGAATTGATCAATAACTTATTTCATTTTCATTAAGAAAATTCAGAATCAAATTTTAACTTTTATTCTTACAGAAACATATTTTGAACGGAACTTTAAATTTTTTCATCTCTTTGAGAAAAAATCTGAATTGAAGTTGAAAATTTTATATTATTTTAGTAAAATATAATTTATCAATAACTTATTTCATTTTCATTGATAAAATTCAGAATCGAAGTTTAACTTTTTTATTCTTCTCGATTTTTGTATTAACCAGGAGTTTTGTAACAGCAAGCGAGCAAGCTATTAATTGGTTTTTAGAGTTTTTCGGTTACTATTGAGCCGTGTCAATCCTTACTTACAGTTCGTTACCACGAACACAATAAATTTTTTCAGCAAATCGTGTATCTCCCCAGAAAAAATACTTTTCAGACAATCAACTTCAGACTAACTTTTTTTTTAACTGAAGTGGAAAATTTTGATATTATTTTGGGAAAATAGAATTGATCAATAACTTATTTCATTTTCATTAAGAAAATTCAGAATCAAAATTGAACTTTTCTTCTTCCAGGAAAATATTTGGAACAGAACTTTAAATTTTTTCATCTCTTTGAGAAAAATCTGAATTGAAGTGGAAAATTTCATATTATTTTAGGAAAATAGAATTGATCAATAACTTATTTCATTTTCATTGAGAAAATTCAGAATCGAAGTTGAACTTTTTAGTCTTCGCGATTTTTGTATTAACCAGGAGTTTTCTAACAGCAAGCGAGCAAGCTATTAAAGCTGATAGAACATTACCAATTCTAAAATTCGCGCTCGACTTATGTTAATTTCTGCTCGTTTTGAGTCTGACTCGGTTAAACCACTGTTTGCAATCCATTTCTCCGTTGAGAGGACCTGTTTGACTAGTTGCTTTACAAGTTTTTTGATAACTTGATAGGTGATTAGGATTTGAATAATGACTTCAGGAAAGAGTTTGTTACTTGCTTACAATAGAACTATTCTAAAGAACAAGGATGGGTTAAGCTTAAAGATATTTATTGCTTAAATTTATTAACATATAGCAAAAATAAAATAAAATAATCTACCACACTTGAAACTTTCAAAAAACCACATCTATAAATCCATGCACCCCAAAAATACCAGAACTTTTTTTTTTTTACGGGGGAGGGTGGGATTTTTCCGTGGAGATGGGGGCCAGATTTACTGGCATTATTTAGAAAACGATAATACAATAAATTAAAAAAAGTTTTTTCAACTGAAAGTAAGGAGCAAAATTAAAACTTAGAACGAAGAGAATTATTCCGTATACGAAGGGGACCCCCCCCCCTCCAGGGACCACAGGGACCGAAAGCCTACGTTCTAAGTTTTAATTTTGCTCCTTACTTTCAGTTGAAAAAACTTTTTTTAATTTATTGTATTATCGTTTTCTAAATAATGCCAGTAAATCTGGCCCCCATCTCCACGGAAAAATCCCTCCCTCCCCCTTCAAAAAAAAAATTTATGTTCAGTTTGGGTTTCATTTATTTATCGATGCGGATTTGTGACAGTTTCACGATTGGTAGATTATTTGATGTTATTTTTGCTATCTGTTAATACATTTAAGCAATAAATATCTTTAAGCTTAACCCATCCTTGTTCTTTAGAATAGTTCTATTGTAAGCAAGTAACAAACTCTTTCCTGAAGTCATTATTCAAATCCTAATCACCTATCAAGTTATCAAAAAACTTGTAAAGCAACTAGTCAAACAGGTCCTCTCAACGGAGAAATGGATTGCAAACAGTGGTTTAACCGAGTCAGACTCAAAACGAGCAGAAATTAACATAAGTCGAGCGCGACTTTTAGAATTGGTAATGTTCTATCAGCTTTAAGAGCTTGCTCGCTTGCTTTTATAAAACTCGTGTTTAATAAAAAACTCGCAAATAATAAAAAGTTCAACTTAGATTCTTAATTTTCGCACTGAAAATTAAATAAGTTATTGATCCATCTCCGCGGACAAATCACCCCCTCACCCTTCAAAAAAAAAAATTTATGTTAATTTTGGGTTTCATTTATTTATCAATGCGGATTTGTGACAGTTTCACGATTGGTAGATTATTTGATGTTATTTTTGCTATCTGTTAATACATTTAAGCAATAAATATCTTTAAGCTTAACCCATCCTTGTTCTTTAGAATAGTTCTATTGTAAGCAAGTAACAAACTCTTTCCTGAAGTCATTATTCAAATCCTAATCACCTATCAAGTTATCAAAAAAAACTTGTAAAGCCACTAGTCAAACAGGTCCTCTCAACGGAGAAATGGATTGCAAACAGTGGTTTAACCAAGTCAGACTCAAAACGAGCAGAAATTAACATAAGTCGAGCACGAATTTTAGAATTGGTAATGTTCTATCAGCTTTAATAGCTTGCTCGCTTGCTGTTAGAAAACTCCTGGTTAATACAAAAATCGCGAAGACTAAAAAGTTCAACTTCGATTCTGAATTTTCTCAATGAAAATGAAATAAGTTATTGATCAATTCTATTTTCCTAAAATAATATAAAAATTTCCACTTCAATTCAGATTTTTCTCAAAGAGATGAAAAAAAAATTTAAAGTTCTGTTCCAAATATTTTCCTGGAAGAAGAAAAGTTCAACTTTGATTCTGAATTTTCTTAATGAAAATGAAATAAGTTATTGATCAATTCTATTTTCCCAAAATAATATCAAAATTTTCCACTTCAGTTACAAAAAAAGTTAGTCGGAAGTTGATTGTCTGAAAAGTATTTTTTCGGGGGAGATACACGATTGGCTGAAACAATTTATTGTGTTCGTGGTAACGAACTGTAAGTAAGGATTGACACGGCTCAATAGTAACCGAAAAACTCTAAAAACCAATTAATAGCTTGCTCGCATGCTGTTACAAAACTCATGGTTAATACAAAAATCGCGAAGACTAAAAAAGTTCAACTTCGATTCTGAATTTTCTCAATGAAAATGAAATAAGTTATTGATCAATTCTATTTTCCTAAAATAATATAAAAATTTCCACTTCAATTCAGATTTTTCTCAAATAGATGAAAAAAAAATTTAAAGTTCTGTTCCAAATATTTTCCTGGAAGAAGAAAAGTTCAACTTTGATTCTGAATTTTCTTAATGAAAATGAAATAAGTTATTGATAAATTATATTTTCCCAAAATAATATCAAAAACACAATTGGCTGAAATAAAAGCGGAAAAAAAAAAGCTCTTAATAGAACTTTTTAAGTGTGAAGTCCTATTTTTCAGACTAAATTATAGAAAATATAGTCAAAACACACTTTTCTGTTTTAGATACGTTACGTTCCTATTAATTGGAATTTAACATCTAAACGCACTTGCAAAAATCACTGCACAGGTGTTTTGGATTTGCCAAGATTTAAATGTTAAGAGTGATAACATTTTTTGTGTTTGTGCTAACGAACTGTAAGTAAGGAGCGACACGACTCAATAGTTACCGAAACTCTAAAAACCAATAACTCTACTTCGGAAGTTTCAAGCTCCTATCTGCAAAAATGTGGAATTAATTTCTTGAAGTAATTGATGCTTAATGGAGAAAAAGGTGAAAATTATAGGTTTTATGAAATTGATCATAAGACTTAAATTATTCTATCAGATACGTTGGCACTTTAAGATGAAATTTGATCCGCATATGCGTGTGGGTATTAAGCGGTTGAATCTGATAAGAAGAGAGACTTAATTTCCAAGATATAAGGTATAAAATACCTTAAGAATGGGATGATATACATTCAGTTCCTTCTTACAATTTGGAAGATGAAGGGGAATGCTGCAAATAGACGCTTTTATTTCGCTAAACTTGGTGAGCAGCTTTTTTTAACTTAAATTTATAGAAACTTCAATAGTTTAAACTCAAATTTTTCTCAAAGAGATGAAAAAATTTAAAGTTCTGTTCCAAATATTTTCCCGGAAGAAGAAAAGTTCAACTTCGATTCTGAATTTTCTGAATGAAAAATGAAATAAGTTATTGATCAAGTATATTTTCCAAAAATAATATAAAAATTTTCCACTTCAGTTAAAAAAAAATTCTGGTTAGTCTGAAGTTGATTGTCTGAAAAGTATTTTTTCTGGGGAGATACACGATTGGCTGAAACAATTTATTGTGTTCTTGGTAACGAACTGTAAGTAAGGATCGACACGGCTCAATAGTAACCGAAAAACTCTAAAAACCAATTAATAGCTTGCTCGCTTTCTGTTACAAAACTCCTGGTTAATAAAAAAATCGTGAAGACTAAAAAAGTTCAACTTCGATTCTGAATTTTCTCAATGAAAATGAAATAAGTTATTGATCAATTCTATTTTCCTAAAATAATATAAAATTTTCCACTTCAATTCAGATTTTTTCTCAAAGAGATGAAAAAATTTAAAGTTCTGTTCCAAATATTTTCCTGGAATAAGAAAGGTTCAACTTTGATTACTAATTTTCTTAATTAAAATGAAAAAATTTATTTATAAATTATAATTTACTAAAATAATAAAAACATTTTACGAGGAATTTAAAAATAAAATGTTAGTATTAATGTGATTTTATTTAAATTATTATTTAGGGGGCGATACACGAGTGACTGAAACAATTTATTTTTTTCGTGGTAACGAAATGTAAGTAAAGATTGATACGGCTCAATAGTAACCGAAAAACTCTAAACACCAATTAATAGCTTGCTCGCTTGCTGTTACAAAACTCATGGTTAGTACAAAAATCGAGAAGACTAAAAAAGTTCAACTTCGATTCTGAATTTTCTCAATGAAAATGAAATAAGTTATTGATCAATTCTATTTTCCTAAAATAATATAAAATTTTCCACTTCAATTAAGATTTTTCTCAAAGAGATGAAAAAATTTACAGTTCTGTTCCCAATATTTTCCTGGAAGAAGAAAAGTTCAACTTTGATTCTGAATTTTATTAATGAAAATGAAATAAGTTATTGATCATTTATATTTTCCAAAAATAATATCAAAATTTTCCACTTCAGTTAAAAAAAAAATTTCTTGTTAGTCTGAACTTGATTGTCTGAAAATTATTTTTTGGGGAATATACACGAGTGGCTGAAACAAAACCAGAAATTTTAAAATAACAACAACTGAATATCATTAATTAATTCAATTATTTTTTTTTTTGTTAAAAACAATTGGCTTAAATAAAAGCGGAAAAAAAAAAGATCTTAATAGAAATTTTTTAAGTGTGAAGTCCTATTTTTCAGACTAAATTATATAAAATATATTCAAAACACACTTTTCTGTTTTAGATGTGTACATTTTCACCTTTTCTGATTCAAATGTGTATGTTCAGTCAGAAAAGCATAGTTTTAGTTCAAAAATGAATCATTTCCATAAAAATAGCTCTTAATAGAACTTTTTTAAGAGTGAACTCCTATTTTTCCAGACGAAAATTTAACTAAACCCTCGTGTCTTTTATTTTGAAAAATCATTTATTTTTTATAGAAAAAACTACAATAGCTTCACGGGAATCATCTTTCAGCTTATTTTTAAAAAATTTCTATTATTATAATTTATATCTTAATTCAAAAAAGCATATTTTCGGTTAAAAAATTAACAATTTCCATAAAAAAAAAAAAAAAAAAAAAAAAAAGCTCTTAATAGAAGTTTTTAAGTGTTAAGTCCTATTTTTAAGAATAAATTATAGAAAATATATTAAAAAAACACTTTTCTGTTTTAGATGTGTACATTTTCACCTTTTCTGATTCAAATGTGTATGTTCAGTCAGAAAAGTATAGTTTTGGTTCAAAAATAAACCATTTCCATAAAAATAGCTCTTAATAGAACCTTTTTAAGTGTGAACTCCTATTTTTTCAGACGAAAATTTAACTAACCCCCCCGTGTAACTGAATCTGTATGTAACTGAACTCTCGTGCAACTCAAGCCCCCAAATCTCGTAAACTAAAGCTTGTGTATTATAACGACCGCAGAGTAACTTCGCTAATACATGGGCTGAGTTGGGGGGGGGGGAGTCAGAGTCCTTTGGGGGTGTGGTAGGGGATCTCCCAACACAATTAAAATAGAAATTTTGTATTATAACTATCACCGACCCCATGTAAATTAACCTCTGTTTGTTAGCAAATAGTATAGATGTGTTTCTGAACTTTTAATACAGTTTTAAATCATTCTGTAGTTCTACATGGTAACAATTGTAACACTACCACTAACAATTTTTAGTTAAGATCTAGTTCTTTTTTGAATTGTTTTTTTTTTTTTTTTTAGATCGGGAGCCTAAATTGGATGATGATTATTATATAAATAATGATGGCTACTATGAAGTATGGAGATGGCATAATCGTTACTATCGTATACTTAGAAAAAAAACTAACTGAAAGCGAGATGGAGACCTTAGCACCTGGAAGGAAAAACAATGAAAAATAATAGTATTTTTTGTGCAATGAATATATTTTAAATAAAGCCGATTTACTTGTTTGAATGAAGTCCTATTCCTACAAGTTAAGTTAGATTGAAAATCAAGAATTTATGCGCATTTTTAACTAGCTAAGGCTATATTTGCTAAAGATGGGGGCCATTTTCTTTGATTTTGAAAATCATTTATTTTTTATAGAAAACTAAAATAGCTTCACGGGAATCATCTTTTAGCATATTTTTGAACAATTTCTCTGATTATAATGTATATCTTCAGTCACAAAAGCATAGTTTCGGTTCAAAAAAATGAACCATTTCCATAAAAAAGCTCATAATAGAACTTTTTAAGTGTGAAGTCCTATTTTTCAGACTAAATTATAGAAAATATAGTCAAAACACACTTTTCTGTTTTAGATGTGTACATTTTCACCTTTTCTGATTCAAATGTGTATCTTCAGTCAGAAAAGCATAGTTTTGGTTCAAAAATGAACCATTTCCATAAAAATAGCTCTTAATAGAACTTTTTAAGTGTGAACTCCTATTTTTCAGACGAAGATTTAACTAAACCCCCGTGTAAGTGAATCCGTATGTAACTGAACTCTCGTGCAGCTCAAGTCCCCAAATCTCGTAAACTAAAGCTTGTGTATTATAACGACCACAGAGTAACTTCGCTAATACACGGGATGGGGGAATCGGAGTCCTTTGGGGGTGTGGTAGGGGATCTCACAACACTGTTCAAATAGAACTTGTGTATTATAACAACCACCAATCCCATGTAACTGAACCCCTGTATAACTGAAACCCCGTATATCTAGTCATCAAATGCTCCAAGCCTCAGAAGAAAAAGGGATTTTTAAAACAGGTAGCCCGATTTACTAAAAAAAAAAGGGAGACCCCTCGGGCCCCTGTCCCCCCCTTGTAACTGACCCCGGTGGTACCCTAACCCCTCCGTGCCCGGGGATGCTCTTTAACTGTACCCTCGTGCAACGCACCCCGCTCTGCCCCCCCCCCCCCTCATAACACTTTTCAGCCCATTATTTTTAAATTGACAAAATTTTTCAAACGTTACTTACGTATTATAAAGACCACATCGGCGAGGTAAAGCTATGTCAAGTCACAATGTCATTCTATCGTTACTTTTCAATTAAGCTATTGAATACTTTCTAGCAATGTCCCTTGTAAGCGTCTACGCAAATATCTTTTCGCAAAAAATTCGCAAATCTCGTAAACTAAAGAAGTAATTACCCTTTTCATAAACATTAGTCCTTCTATTAATGAACCCATGAAGCGAAACCAGTCTTATAGCATCACAATTATATCGGGTTTTTTTTTTTTAAATTAAGTACATTGTAGCATGACAATTTTTCTTAGAAAACCGACCAATCAAGTTATTATATTGGACTAACCACCAACTTTCTCTAATCGACTGACACAAAAAAAATCGATGTCATAATAAAAAAAAAACATGTATAGTCCTTGAAAGAGTGTAATGACCTGTTTACCTACTAGAAGAACCTGAAGGAACGTAAAGGCTCAGAAGTAGTACCTTGGTATATACTCCTGCGGTGTTTCTTAAATAATAATTTTTTTTTTGTTTTATTACCACTTTGTTGTCGTATCGAACGTGTTGTGTGTCTCTTTCTTTGCCCAGGGGTGGGCGTGTCGAGTCCTTCGTCTTAGAAACTCGCTTAGAGCCGTGTAGAAACCGTTCCCCTCCTGTAAGTCGCTCTTGGTAAGTCTCGTGGGTATGGTCCCGCTCTGAAGCATATATTATTTATTCTAAGCAATTATGTACATTTCTATGTGGTATTTCCAGGCAACATTGGTATGTGTTCTTTTCAGTTGTGAAACCATAGTTGCAACCTAAATTTGCTTTGTTTGCATTACAGACGTAGATAAAGTTGTGTAAATGTGTGAAATTACCTGACAAATAAATTTCACTGATAAAACAAAAATTGACGAATTTTCTAAAAAATTATCATGATGCAATAAAGAAACAGAAACTTTTATTGCCTCTTTATAAGAACTGATAAAGAACAAGCACTTCACTAGAAATTTCAATAAAACACTTCAGGCCTATTAGACAGTTCTGCAGTTTTCTAATAGAGAAAAGTAACTCAATTTTCGATAACATCATAGAAATACATATAAAGTGTTTTTATTATCAACAATGAATCTCTAATATACTGAACAATAAATAATGAGTATTTTTTAAGAGTATTTTCCATGGGTTTATGTTGTTACAGCAGAGCTGGATGAATACTCTTTTGATATGTACAATGCATTTCAACGCAACATTCCCTTAGCCAGGAGTCCTATAACTTCCTTTTCTAAAAAGTATTTCAAAGCAGCGAAAAATTAAACAAAATCTTATTTTTCTCTAGGTCTAAATTTGATCTTTATTTATTGGTTTACGTAGATAACAAGATTTAAATTCTCATTAAAATCACATTAGAGCTAACAATAAAAAAAATCCAAACTCGAATGTGTCATAGATAAAATACAAGATATCTAAAAATATCATTCTTGTAGAACTTTGGTTCAGATGAACCCTTTGCCCCTCCCCTCCCCAATGTTTGTCCAACTCGTAAAAACGTAATAAAAATGAATATAAACAAAATTTTGATGCTTTTTTGGAAGTTTTTTGCAACCCCCCTCTCCGTCCCTAGAAAATCCTTCTGTATCCCAACCCCCCTTCCAATATTACAAGAACATAAAATTACAAGATATCTGAAAATATCATTCTTGTAGAAATTTTGTTCAGATGAACCATTTGATTCCACCCCCCCCCCCCCCTGAAATGTTTGTCCTACTCGTAATAACGGAAAAAAATGAAAATAAACAAAATTTTGATGCGTTTTTTGAAGTTTTTTGTAACCACCCCCTCCGCCCCTAAAAATTCCTTCAGTAAACCCCCTGTAATGTTATGTATCTTGCAATATTGAATGTTATGACTATTATTGGACTTCGACTGACTGTACAACAATGATAATATTTTAGTCAAATGGATTGACTAAACTAAGATCAGTGAATTTATCAAATGGGTTACAAAAAAATTGAAGGCAATATGAAAAAAACGTCTATCTTTAAAAATCATAATATCCAGAAAATTGTGTTTGAAGATTTCAACTAAAAAATAAAACTACTTATAGCTATCATGGGATTTTTAAAGCAAGTTAAGCGAAACGTTTTGAGTTATATTGAAGAAAGATATTTCAATTAACAAACTGAAATTTGATTAATCAAGAGCTATTATTCGTTTTGGAGTTTATCTGTAGAATGTGTCTAAAATCAGACATATTAATTTAATTTGTTATTTAGAATATTTTGGCAGTGGAAATACAATAAAATAGAGGTTTTCCGTATGAGCATATTCTTGCACCGCGAGCAAGACTGTACTCTGAGCAAGTTTTTTTTTATTTTTCTGAAGGATGGATACCTTATGCATAATTACTAAGTTCTTTGGTAAATACCTCTAGCCTCTAGCAAGCCCTTTTGAATGTCTTCACTGACTATCAATGCCATATCGCTTCTGATTACCAGCTATTTATCATAACTAATTTGGTAGACTATTTTACATAAACATTTTCAGACTAATTCAAAATTCTTATTAATATGGTAAGCCCAAGGAGAGACGGGAATAACCCGTTTACACTCACAGAGTTACAAGCGTCTGTTCTGCAAATGCAGTAGTTATACTTTACACCTGGAGTTGATTTTCTGAAACAATCTTCCATTCCTTCGTCATCAAGCCAGCCGCAGCTTCGAATTATACGTTCTGTTCCTCCGACTACTAAGAAATAAAACTGTAAGTTAGTTTTAATGCCATATAAGAAAATTGTGTCAGGGTCTTTTTATTAGCTAAGTCAAACAGAATTAAAATTTGGGCGCAGTTAATGAGATGTGATCTTTGACTGTTTCACTCAAAAAGCTTTTTACATCCTATTTAGAAATTTTTCTGCTGCACCGCTCATGTTGTTTTTAAATATATAATAAGATTTGTTTGTGAACCAACTAGTTGAAATTTATTTCTTTAATATTCATTCAATGTTATGATTTTTTTCTCGAAAAATACACATAAAAGATAGTTATTTTCGTAGTGCAATTTTAATGCTGAATTCAAAAATGTATTCGTATTCTTCGTCCATTTACATCGTCCGGTAATTTTTCAACTAAATCTAATTCTCTTTTTCGGATTGATTTTAAGTCTTTAACTTTGTTTTATATACTAATGTGCCTGTGGCTCCTTTGCTTGTAAAACGTTATTATAATCTTCAGAAACAATTTTCTTTGAATCATTGAGTTTTCTATAGTATTTGTACGTAGCTTGGTTTTTTCAATAATGTCATACAATACGTAGAAAAAGTCATTAGTATACGGCAACTATTAACAATAGTAAAATTTTGATAGTAGTACTGAACTCAGCGTGTAATCCCTCCATTTATTCATCATTTAGTTTGTGGAAACGAACTGCAAGTAAGGAGCGAAACGGCCCAATAGTAACTGAAACTCTAAAAAGTGAAACTGTGATGGCAATAGATACATCAAAAGAATTGGGTTATTATGCTGATTCCATACATAGGCTAAATAATTGATTAAGTTTAGTGCTATCGATCAGAAGCTACAAACCTGAGAAGATCTGCTTGATTTTTGATCTTTTGATTTTTGATTTTTGATCTGCTTGATTTTTGAGAAAGAGGAGAAACACCCCTTGAAAGTCAAGGGATCTTAATGAAAATTACACCATCAGGTGCAGCCTATTACAGAACCCTACTTTAGAGGTTTCAAGCTCCCATCAGCAAAAATGTGGAATCTTGTATTTTTTTTTGCTGCCAGAAGAAATATCATGGATGCGTGCTTTTTTTTATAGGGGGATCGTATCCAATGTTTCTAGAATATCGCAAGAGGAGGTCAACAGAGAGAAGATTGAGAGAGTGACAAAAAAGATTGAAGGGTAGCCTGCCCACTCCCACGCCCCCTTTTCCTCCAAAGTCGTCAGATGAAAACCTGGTTATCCCCTATTTTTTGATAGGAAAAAAGTGACTCGACTTAATAGTAACCAAACTATAAAAAAATAATAATAATAGACACATCAAAAGGGTTGAAACACCCTAAAAACGTCAATCTGTCTTAATGGCTGCTTGCCATTAATGCAGTTTGCAAGCTTAATGGCGTTGTGGCTTAATGACTATCTTTAGGCTGTTTGGTACCGTGTGTTTTTAGTTCATTTTTTGGTGATTTTCACCCACTTCTCCCTTTTCTAAGATGTTTCCATTGAAAAATGCTCTTTTTATTCGTTGGATAAATTGAAAAAAAAGACTAATTCCCCAACTCGAGATTTTGAAAAATAAATTTTACCCATCCCTAATTTGTAGTGAATTGACGCCACCGAAGGAGCGCTGAGCGTAACCACCTCTCACGCAGGAAAAATAAATATTAATATGTTTCAATTAAATCCTGGTAACGAACTGTAGGTAAGGCCCATATAGCATTATAGCATTTGTTATTAGGGAATATACGAAATTTCTTTGGGAGAGGGGAATTTTTTCTGGGGTTATTATTTTATATGTTGAGAGAGAAAGTTCGCGGGGGAATTTAAATTTTTTTCAACCGAATGTAAGGAGCAATTTCAAAACTTAAAACGAACGGTAATTATTCAGTATAGTAAAGGGGCTGCCCCCTCCTCAATAACCCGCTCTTTATGCTAATGTTTGGATTTTGTATCACAATTCTTTAAGAACGACTCCTGAAACATAAGGGCCGTTTAATTAGAATAAGAAGTTTTCTAAAGTTGAAAAAACTTCAGCTTAAAGAGCGGGGTATTAAGGAGGGGAAGCCCCTTTCATATGCGGAATATTTTCTGTTCGTTTTAAGTTTCAATGTTGCTCCTTACTTTCAGTTGAAAAAAAAACTTGTTTTCTTTTTATTTAATCATACCAGGAAGCAATAAGAAGCTATAAGCCTTAAAACAGTCTTTTCGACGTTGCAACAAAAATATATAAATGCACAATTTTAACAATTATTACGATGAAACTGTTGTTTGAAAAAAATATCTATTCGAGTACATACAAGTTTTGGAAATAGCGCTCTGAAGTATTTTGAAAATACAATCTAAGTTGTCTCCATTGTCCAAAGTTCTCGCGTACCCATTTTTAACATTTAAATTTAAATTGTCTTTCAAAGCCCTGATTTCGTAAATTAAATACAGCTGAAAGGTGTAAATAATATCAGTAGACTTCAGACTTACCTCAATCCCAGGAAAAGCAGAAACTGCTTTCAAAGGATATACTATATCACAGTGTTTGATCAATGAGAGAAACTGTGTGTGTAAGATTTTTGCTGAGCACAAAGGAAAATTTTTTGTTTTTTTACCATTGCTAATAGCCAAATCGGCATATCAAAAGCCAAGAAAATCGTCATATCAAAATATGCAGTAAGTATTTTTATTCTTCACTATTGTCTTTAATTCCCTCTAGTTCTCGCTTTCTAATTTTCTTTAATACTTGCTAAAAGGCTAATAGCCAAGAAAATCGTCAAATCAGGATATAGAGTAAAGATTTTTATTCGTCACTTTTCTTTTTAATTTCTGTGGTCTCAACGAGAAGACCAAATTTTGATGAAATACAGACATCAGTGATCAGCAAAGTTAAGCAGTGATCACTATTCCAAAAACGATTTATGTTATCATAAAATCACAAAACAATCTTCAAATTAATAATAGATATTCAGCAAAAATAACTAACCACATGCATTTTTGAAGACCCTAATTTATTCGTTACAAGGCTTGGGAGGCATTTCATGGGAAAATTAGCGGAACCTTGTTTCTTAGAAAAAAAACGTGTATAAATAATACATTCATTTAATCAGGAGGGGGGGGGGGGCTCAAAAGCTCAGGCTTTTTAACTGTACTTTATTTGTGAGATTTTTTCTGTATGAGAAAATTTATTTATGAGAGGGAACAAATCCACTAACGAAGGCTTTCGATCAGAGCTTCACTTATTAATTTTTAGACCATGGTAATGTTGAAAGTTTTCTCAAGACTAGTTTTAAAGCCATAGTGATAACAATTTGGCAGAATTAATTTTAACTCTTCGTGAACAGTTTTGTTTTCTCGTTTGGCTTGAAACTTAAAAAGATGTATATGCGCCACCAAAACCCTAAAATTTACTTTTTTCAACTTTGTTTTTGCAAGGGTGGGTAGCTCATTACTATAAACCCTTCATACCGTTTTCTATGACACGCCTGCAAATGGTAGCTTTTTGATCTTTCATGCCAGGAATATTGGATTGTCTTTGGTCACAATCTACCAAGGCGATTGTTGAATTGTCAAAATTCTCACCACATCTTGGATCAAAAGCAGAGTTGCAGTCATAACATTTCAAGGCATGGCCTGAAAAAATTAAATTTGGATTTATTACATTTGTCTTTTAATTAGCACAATTACACTGGTAGTAAAATCATACAACATGAAAAGACTGGCGCTTTGCTCGTAAAAAGCTGTACTCTTTATTGTTTTGTTCTTGTTTGTTTTGTTTTTTTTCAACTAACAAAAAAGTATAGTTTTACCATCTTTCAGTTCAGTTTTAACATTCATTTACGATATTTATGCTTTCCCTTGGGAATGACAAAATGCTCTTTAACTCTACTACGCTGTTCATTCTGAGTATTCCAAGCAGTTCGTGGTAACGAACTGTAGTATTAAGGAAAGACTCGGCTCAGTAGTAACAGCAACTCTAAAAAACGGAATTTTGATATCAATAGATACATTGAAAAATGTTTGTGCTTATTCTAAATATAGAAAATTCAGTAAGTTTAATGCTACCCATCAAAAGTTATGAGAAAACTTACCTGATTTTTGAAATAGGGGGGGGGGGGATGGGGACCCTCCTAAAATTCAAGGAATCATAATGAAAATCACACCATCAGATTAGCGTACCCCTCTTTTGCTAGCTGGTGTACCAGTTAGTTAAAGGGTTAGAAAGTTGTGCAAGTTAGTTTACCTCTTGCTTGATCCAAAGAATTTGGAAAACAAAATTCAAAGAAAAGTGAGGTACTATTAACTAAAGATCTGTTGTTAGACCACGGTCATCTTCAGGGACGAAAGGCTGCTTAGTTTTACTGACCACTTTACTTTTCTTTTACTTTTAGCAGCCACTGTCTATAGTAGTACGATTATGAAAAACAACGAGGGGCTGGTAGAAAATAATAAGTTCAAATGGTTGTAAAGTCAACATAATATTTTTAAGTCCTTTTCTAGGAATTCTCTGTGATTTTTGCGGAAAATAATCGATAGCAAAGACACAACATCAAATCATAAGGTTAGATACTTTTGCCGATTTGTCTATATTTTAGTTACTTTAAAAATAATGCAATTGAAACTACCTAAAAAAAATGCATATCAGGAACAATGTTGACCTCCATCAACTCTAGAGGTTAATTATAGGCAATTATTAATTGAGAGACCCTTTAAAGAAAGTATGATTTTGTTTTTCTTCTAGTTGTTAAAGTAATTTGACAAAATAAAAAAATCTTACGACTTTATCAGCGGCATAACTGAGTTCTTCTATAATTTAGAAGAACTTCCATAATTTCTTTTCTATAGTTTATCTCGTGAAAGTTACCCAAAAGTAGAATTTTCTTATTCCTGCTTCTCTTGTTCAAAGCAGCAACAAAATTGACACCTTTCATAAATCGAGGCATAAAGCTTATAAAGTCACTCCAAAGGTCCCAGAATTCTTTTAAGAACTAGTTAGTTTGTATATTTAAAGATTAACAATCTGCAAAGTCGATGTTTTGTTTCCGATACACTTTAATGGTGCATTACTCATTTAAATTTAAATTTCAACTGTCTACAAAGCCAATATAGTATTTTCAAATCTCTTCCTCGGATTCCTGACAAAAGTGTTGCTATCGTAACAATTTTGTTGGCGAAGCGGAAGAAACAATTGCTATAAAACAAAGCAACGTAAATTTAGTTAAATATGTATTGAGGCAAATTTCGATTCGAAATATAAAGAATTAGCTGAGAGAGTAAAATTGTCATCTTGAATGCATCCGTTGGTAAGAAACAGCTAGTGGTTGGTAACAGTTAAGTAAAAATTACATTTTGAACTCCTATGTCTTGATTATTTGAAAAAAAACTTGAAAATAGTAAAAAAAAAGGAAATAAAAAGACTTAAAAGCACATTTAAGGCCCCTGAAGAGCCTTAAAGGCTCTTTCACAATGCAATTCTACTAATACCGAGATTTAGATAGCGCTAAAAAAATTTAAAAAAAACGAGATTAGAACCAAAAAATCTATAAAATCAGATTTTCATATGACATTTTCCTTGGCCGAAAAAATCTATGAAAAATTCATATTGGCTTTAAATTATCACTAATTAAATCTCCCTATTAGTAAAATCTCATTGTAAATCGGACGTGAGTTATTCGTTATTTCAGGGTATTCTTCTTTTATTGGGTTATAGAGGGCTCTAGCATTTTAAAAAATTGTCTTAGAAAGATCCTTCTCTTAATAAAAAAAAGACGTTAGAAAATAATAGAGTCAGGCGTTTCGCCTAGTCCCAGATTAGACCTATTTAGTTTTCATACGAGTACATTTGCATAAGTGGCAAAACAAACCAAAGAAAGAATCATATCATTATTACCTGAAAGTATGGACTACTATAGGCTTCATAGACTTCAATATTAAATAATTCACTAACTACTCTTATAACCAAGGATTTCACATTTAAACAGATGTGTAATCAGGGAAGGGGGGGATGCCCGTGCCCCATAGTTCGATAAAACATGTATACATCAGTTTATGTCACTCGCCTAAAGCTATTTCAAATGCTGCAAATAACAAGCAAACACATGAGGTTACTTTCTCTAAGATACAGTATTCATATTCATCATCATTCATTGCTTATCTGTGGTTTAACGTTAATAGCCCTACCCCCTCCATCAAGTAAACTTTTGAATTACTTGGAAAATTCTTTAGAAAAATAGATAAAAATCGCAAGGAACATTTTCGTACAGTTTATGTAAAATCATCAAAACAATGTTACGATAGAAGCTGTTGAATGGCATGCCTTATTGTCAGGATTGTTACAAACTTTTGAAGTAATTACTTACACATATTGTTTTGGAAGAGAAACATCACAATAAATAAAGGAAATACGTAATGCTCAACCATGGTTATACTCTCATTCACACAACACTGAGTATTCTAAATTAATCAGATCACACTGATCTGACTACCTTTTTCCTGCGTTTCTACTTTTCAAGAATGAAACTGGCATCGTTCCGCTCTCCGAATCCAATGCTGCAGCCAGCTATCGACCTTAACGAAGAAATCGATATGGCGCGAACACTCTTTTTGGATAGATATTTCATAATTGGATCTACGTGACCTATAAGGATTCTTTTCCATTTCTAGAAAATCAATGTATCTTGCGTAACAGTTCGAAGCTAGACTTTTTTTTATGCATAGTTTCGACAGAAATGTATTCCGTATTCTTAACGAACGCAGAATAACATTTTTGTAAAACAGTTGGTTAGTTACGACAAGTCATTCCGCAAATTTATATGGTGGTGATAGGAGTCACTAATGGTGTCAAATTAAATTTGGTTTTTCCAAGTGAAACTTAATATTTATACTAAAACTCAAAACATTTTCCTTGAAAGTCTTTATGCTAAAGCTTTATGGTGCTATGCTAAAAGCTTCTTTAAGTACTTATTGGGTAACTCGAAGTGTTAGGCTAGCTGATTGCTTTGAAACATTTGTGCTGCAATTTTTATTGTTTAAAACAAACGCATTTCTATAAGGTCTTCAATTCTTAGGTATTGTGAAAACAATTTTTGTTCCACTCCAATTATCCTTGCGTTTGAGCAGTCGTTCTTAAAGCATTGAGGACAAAAAGTCAAATTTAAGCGTAAAGAGCAGATGGGTTGAGGAGAGAGCAGCCTCCCCTCACATATGAATGTTCGTTTTGAGTTGAAATGTTGCTCTTTATTTTTATTCGAAAAACCTGTGTTTTTATTTAATTTATGTTCATTTTCTAATGTGAGGAGGGTTGTCATCCCCTTAAACCCGACTCTTTGAAATCTAAGCTTAGCGATATAATAATTCAAGAGAATGAGATATTGGTGCATTTGTTTTTGGAAATAAGATAAAATTGTCCGAAATGAACTTTAGTTTCCACAAAAAGAGGGAACCCCCTTTTTTTTAATAGTCATATTTATTTAACTAAGGCAAACATAAGACCAGGGACCAATTCAGTTGAAGATGTAGCTGGGAAAACCCAAGCTGGAGATGGCGTAGTTCATGTACCAAGGCCAAAAATGACCAGAAATATCAAAAAATTACCATTTATTAGATTAAAGAAGATCCCATTTTCAAGTACTGAGTTTAAAGCGATTTTCATGTGGCTTCGACACAATTGTTTTCAGGTTTTCCGTGTTCAACCCAGTGAAGTTTTAAAGTGTTTTCACCCACGGTTTCCAAGCGTTTTGGAAACAGGTTCTTCAAAATTGGAACGCACCAAAATAGCATGGTTGAATATGGGTTCTGACAGGACCGAGCACAAGTATTCAACACGATAATCTGCACAGTCCGGGTCCAGCTCCGTATTGAATGTGGGCCGGCCTGATAACCAGGCAAAAGAAGGGACTTCTTTTCCGCTCAGTGCTCATACTACATATATATATTCTCACTCTTGCTTGTCTTCTAAATGCAGGCAATTTGAGCCTTTTCTTTATGTCATGACGTCCAAATGGACCTTAAATTACAAGTGGTGCCCTTGGAAAATTACATTTTTTTTATTGGACCTTTAATTTTTGCCTCGGCTTGTCTTTTGTCATTATGAAAGATATATCGCCGAACCTTTGTTTCTTTCAATTGTTCAGGTAGTAGGACAAAAGCTTCTTTTTCTTCGCACGATTTATCTAGTCCAGGTTTTTGATTTTACAAGGTATGGAAGGCATTGACGACCACCTTTGTTTCTTTTAATTGTTTAGGTGGTGGGACCGAAACTTCTTCTTTTGCCTTGGCCTTTTGTCCTTATGAAAGACATATCGCCGAACCTTTGTTTGTTTTAATAGTTCAGGTGGTGGGACAAAAACTTCTTTTTCTTCCAACGATTTATCCAGTCCATATTTTTGATTTTCAAAAATATGATAGGTATTGATGATCTTATTTGTTTGCTTCGTTTCACCTCGGCTTATCTTTCGTCATTATGAAATAAATATCGCCATACCTTTGTTTTTTTTAACAAAGGTATCGTAGGCATTGATGACTTTGTCCATGTAAAAACCGCAATCCCAATCACCATATCTATCATTTGCAATTTTGACACATTTTGATTCTCGCTGTCCAGGTTGATTTTTATTGACTCGCTGCTCTTCATTTTTATTTTTGACTCCCTTACTTCGTTGTCGTATGTCTTCTAACTGCGCGTGTCTTTGCTCTTCGTTTGTATTTTTACCATTTTCCAATTTTCGTTTTCGCATATATTCTAACCGCCTGTGTCTTTTCTTTTCTTTTTCATTTTTGACACGTTAGTTTAGGTGTTGGTTCCAAAGAATCATCATTTATAGTAACTACAACTGCTATAGTTGCTATATACTACAACTGTTATAGTAATTTTATTTTGGGGCCTTCCAACAGACAATATATTATAAGAATAACTGTTGTGTTGGAAACTCAACAATCTTATTTATGCTATGCATGACAACATATAAGAAAATACTTATATAATGTCATATATGATGTAATATGAAATGCTTATATGATGTACTAACATAGTACATGGCGTCATTTGCAAAAATCGAAATGCGGGCTCTCAACGATTTTTCTCAGACTTTTGACCTATCTAAATTGTTTTTTTATGCGAAAATATCCCTTGATACCAATTTTCCCGAAAAAATATGGAGTCATTTTCGAGAAATAGAATAGGTATGTACATACACAATTATTACTTACATACAAAGATAGTTTATATATACTACTGGAAGCCAAAGGGATTCACCAACGGGCTCCGGAACGGGTGCACGGCAAGCTTGTATATATTGATTCTTGTTGTCACTTGTCTTCTAACCGCAGACAACGTGAGCCTCTTCTTGATGTTATGGCATCATCATAGGTTCAATACACACACCGTGGGAAATATATGAATTCTTCCTTAAAGTTGTGACCTATTCAGATCACTTATATATATATATATATATATATATATATATATATATATATATATATATATATATATATATATATATATATATATATATATATATATATATATATACATATACAATTATTACTTGTTAAAAAAAGATCTAACAATAAGATTTTTTTTGTCAGTTGTCAATGCTTACTTCGACACAACATAAGGCGGGTTCGATTACGCACTTCTTCTGAAATGTCTAAGTTACACATAAGCATAACTATTGTGTTGTTCTTTATTTTTAAGCCATGGGGTGGCAAATGTACATATCAATTAAATTTCAGAATTATGGAGTGAGTTGAATTTCTCCTTCTTTTTTATCTCTTGCAGAATCACAACTTTTATAAGATTTTTATTCTCCTGGGAGGCGATCGACAATTTTCGCGTTTATTCAATCGAAATCTTCATTAAATCGAAATTTTTATTTGCCAGACAATCTCAAAATACTTCCTCAATTAGATTACCAGCGGGAATCATAGTTGTATCTTCCGGTAATTCGAGTCATTTTTTGGGAAGATTTCCATTTCCCAGGTCCAGGGTGTACTTTGCAAATGCATCCTGTTCAGGATCGACACACATATCTTTCAAACAGTTCGTGGTAATGAACTGTAAGTAAGGAGCGACCCGGCTCAATGGTAACAGAAAGTCTAAAAAAACGGAATTTTGATACCAATAGATACATCAAAAGAATCAGATTTTAATTGTGATTTCAAATATATAAGTTTCAACAAGTTTAATCATACCCATCAAAAGTTACGCACCTGAGAAAATTTGGCTTATTTTCGAAAAAAGGGAAAAAGACACTATAAAAGTTATGGAACCTTCATGAAAATCACACCATCATATTCAGCGTATCAGAGAACCCTACTTTAGAGGTTTGAAGCTCCTATCTACAAAAATGTGGAATTTTCCATTTTTTGCCAGAAGAAAGATCACGGATGTTTGCTTATTTGTTTTTTTTTTTTTTCCCACGGGTAATCGTATTGACCCAGTGGTCCTAGAATATCGTGAGAGGGCTCATTCGAACGGAAATTAAAAGTTCTAGTGCCCTTTTTAAGTGACCAAAAAAATTGAAGGGCAACTTGGCCCCCTCCCATGCTCATTTTTTTCCCGAAGTCACCCGATCGAAATTTTGAGATAGCCATTTTGTTCAGCATAGTCGAAAATCTAATTAATATGTCTTTGAGGATGACTTAGTCCCCCGCTGTTCCCGGGGGAAGGGCCGCAAGTTATAAACTTTGCCCATTGTTTACATATAGTATTGGTTAATGGGAAGTATAAAGGCGTTTTCAGGAGGATTTTTTTTTCTAGTGGGGGGTCAGGATCAAAGTCAGGATTCCGTGGGAGGATCTTTCCATGGAGGATAATTTTCTTGGGGGAAGGGACATTTTTATGACGGGGGCGCCGGATTTCCCAGCATTATTTAAAAAAACGATCAGAAATTAAATAAAAAACAAGTTTTTTTCAACTGAAAGTAAGAAGAAACATTAAAACTTAAAAAGAACAAAAATTATTACGTATATGAGGGGGGTCGCCCTCTAGTCAATACCTCGCTCTTTACGCTACAGTTTTTTTTTAGTACTTTCAAAAGAGCCATCTATTCTAATTAACCAGCCATTGTGATTCCGGTGTTTGTGATTCGGACAAAATTCGAACTTTAGCGTAAAGAGCAAGGTATTGATTAGGGAGCAAACTCCCTAATATATGTAACAAAAACATATGATTATAGAAATTCGTTACGTAAGTTAATTCGTAAGTTACATCAGAACAAAATTTCGAGAAAGCCAATTAGCCAAAAAAAAAAAGAAAATTAATACGCGAATTTTGTTTTAATTATTCACATACTGTGAGCCAAAATCAGAGTTCAGAAATTAAATTCAAAAACGTTCAGAAATTAAATAAAAAAACAAGTTTTCTTTTAACTGAAAGTAAGGAGCGACATTAATACTTAAATCAAACAGAAATTAGACCATATATGAAAGGGGCTTTCCCCTCCACAACGCCTCGCTCTTTACGCTAAAGTTTGACTCTGTCTCACAACTTTATTTTTTAAAACAATAAAAACTTTAGCGTAAAGAGCGAGGTGTTGAGGAGGAGAAAGCCCCTTTCATATAGGGAACAATTTCTATTCGTTTTAAGTTTTAATGTCGCTCCTTACTTTCAGTTAAAAAAAACTTGTTTTTTTTAAGTTAATTTATTAAGGAATAATGTTTGAAATACTTCCAAAGATGACTTTTTTTTATTGGAAAATCAAATGTTTCACTGCGGTTGCTTTGGAGTTGAACTGGTAAACACTGTCGAAAATCACCTCCATCAACTAGAATATCCCTCCAAATGGCAAGTTTGAATTAGCAGTGGATCGCAACAACTGATTCATATTTTGTAAGCCATAATCAGGCAACATCAGTGTTTCGTCGAATAGGAGAACTTCCACTTGAGCTGAGTCTAAAGCTTTGTTTGAACCAGGTCTTATGCTGGGAATTGAATCTGAGGAAGTGGATGTTTCAAGTCAAAGGTCTTGTGTGTTGTTTGTCCATAAGGAAGTAAAATCGATGCGATTCTAGTAAAAATCATACATTTTACTTTGCTATTTTTGCCACATAGAAAGTAATACAAGGTTTTATACACAAATGTTTTACCGATGGCACCTGGTCCGTCTATGAAAAAACCTTTTTTCTCAACATCATTAAGATCATTGACAGCCATGTAGTATATTATTACAATTTCAAGCTGTTTTTCTTGCAGAAGCCGACACATACTTTCTTCAGTAGCACCTGACTCACAAGAATTTAGAAATTTCAAGTTTTGGTAATTTTAGATCAATTTTGATTAGGGGTCATTTAGATTCCACATCGATCCACCCAAAAACTAAAATTTCAACCTTGTATTGCCATCGTATACCATTGGATGCAATAATACGATAAGCACGTGTAATCGCAGTATCTTCAGATATATTATTTTGTCGTGCTTATCGAATAAAATCCTCTGCCAACTGATTTTTGAATCTTTCCCAGAGACATTTTGGATCTTTGGGAAAGATTTAAATCTTTGCGATTATTAACTGTGCGATTATTCGCATTACAGAAGGCATTTTGGACAGTGTCGAGTCTTCAAAGGCTAGATGCCTTTGAAGAATGCATGGCGTGGTTGTTTGAATTTCGTATAACGAGTGTTAACAGTGTAACAGTAAGGAGATCTTAAAAAATTGTTGAATTTTTCAAAAAGTTCGTGGTAACGAACTGTTAAATAGTAACATTTGTGCTGCCACGAAGGGCAGGATTGAATTAATTGCAATAGGTATGGAACTAGTGGTGATGGGGAAACAAATGTCGAACAGTTTCTTCACCTTGGCAGTCTATTAATTTCGCATATTGACTAATCAAAACCCATCGGACAACGACTATGATTGGTATTAAAATCTTGTCTCTTTTCTTAGAAAGTAAAGGGCCGACAGTATCCATTCATGTACATCTCATAAACGTCTTAAGATTGCTGTTAGTTTTTGCACTCTGAAAATTATTCAATTAGAGCTGAAAAGTATGAATTGGAAAGGAAAGAAGGAAAGGGTGTGGTGCCCAGTTCCAGGGCTGATGTTCTAAACTGACAAACAAAGCATGGGTTTAGTTAGGCAATTGCTAGTCTTATTATAATTAGAAAAAAACTCGGATTGACGCAACAGCTTCAAACTCCATAGCCTCAGTTCTGGGTCCATGAGAACTTCAACGGTCCTTTAAAATTTTAACAGAAGAAACGAGTAAAGATCTTTGCAATCCTCTCCTTGGTCTTCACCTCCACTTTGAAGTTTAGAAATAACCTAATGAATATTGAATGTATTGAATGTAATGTATACCCTACGATAAATTTTTGATATATTTTTTTTAATTTACTCCCTTATTCTTCAGTCCCTTATCCTTTACTTCTACTCTTATTGAAGTATCCAAAGGAAGGACTCTCGGGAACAACTTTCATTTTGGACAAGATAAGCTTGGTGAAGAACCATAGCTTTGCATTTGAATTGCATTTTCTTTGCATTTGAAAAAATTCAAATGCAATTACTAAAAAAAATCTGCATTGTCAGTTTGATATACATGTGCTGATATTTATTCCTTAAAATCTTAATTAGTTTTTGATTTCTCAAGTTATAAAAGTGAAAACATTTAAAAGGTTTTTTCAGTTAAGTAATAATTATATTCTGGCTTTTAGAAAGCATAGGGTTTAGAACCCTACTCAGATTAATTTCTGCTCGTTTTGAGTTTGACTTATTTTAATTTCTGTTTGTTTTGGGTTTCATTTATTTATTGATACTGATTTGTGGTAGTTGTATGCTTGGTAGATTATTTGATTCTATTTTTGTTCATTTTTGGTTTAATGGAGTTCTTTACTTTCTTTTTGAAAAACTTATTTTGTGCAAAAAGTTTTTTTGATGAATTTCTGTTCGTTTTATATTGACATAGTCTTTTTCAGAGGGAAATACTGAGCCTCTTCTGAAGTTAAACAACCATCCCTTCCATAAAAACCTTATATACCCCCTGGGCATAACTTACAACCCCTGCCTCTAATCTCTGTTTTTTTTTCAACCCCAAAAGCCATGTTATATGATATTTAGACTATTTTGAATAGAATGAACTATCTCAAAATTTCTATTAGACACATTTCGGGACAATAGGACGTGTGTGTAGAGTGGAAAGGGTAGCTTCCCTCTGATCACTTTGACTCTTAAAAAGAGCACTAGAGAGTCTGATTACCAATCCAATGAGCCTCCTCCGAAGTTTATATGACCAAACTTTCTATAAAAAAACCCTTTATGTCCCCAGGGCAAAACTTACATCCCTTGCCCTGATGGTTGGGGGGATTTTTATCCTCAAAGACGTAATTTCCAGAACTTTCTGATGGGCTGAACAAAATGGCTATCTCAAAATTTTGATTGGAAGTGTTCGGGGAAATGATAGTGGGGGGGGGGATTTGCCCTCCAAGTGCTTTCGACTAACAAAAAAAGGCACTAGTCCTCTCAATTTACAATCGAATGAGCCCTTCTTGAAGCTTCTACGGCAAAACGTTCTATAAAAACCTTATATGCCCCAAGGGCATAACTTACGACCCTTCTCCGGAGGGCTATGGGGAAGCATTGTCATCCTCAAAGACATAATTTCCAGACCTTTCAACTGCGTTGAACAAAATAGCCAAATCAAAGCGTTGATCGAAAATGTTTGGGGAAATGATGGGCGGGGGGAGCGATTCTCCCTCCGATTACTTTTGACTATTAAGAAGGGCATTCGCCCTCTCAATTTCCGATCGGAAGAGCCCTTTTTGAAGCTTCTACGACAACACTTTCTATAAAAACATTATATACCCCCAGGGTATAACTTACAACCTTAGCCCTAAGGGCAGTGAGGGGGCTGTCATACTCAAAAACATAATTTCCGGCCCTTCAACTAAGTTCAACAAAATGGCTATATCAAAATGTTGATCGGCAGTGTTTGGGAGAAAAGATGGGCATGGGGGGGGGGCATTCGCAGTCCGATCGCTTTTGACTGTTAATAAGGGCACTTGCCCTCTCAATTTCCAATTGATGAGTCGTTTTTTAAATTTCTACGACAACGCTGGCAAAGACCAAATTTCCAGAACTTTCAACTACGTTGAACAAAATATCTATCTAAAAATTTTGATTGGATGTGTTAGGGTAAACGATGGGCGTAGGAGGGGCGTTAGTTGCCTTCCAATCACTTTCGACTATTAATAAGGTTCGAACACTGGAATTTTTTTTTTAGTTATGCTGACTGTAACGTGTTTTATTTAAATTATATTAAAAAATAAACATGCCCCTTACAGCTACTTCGTATGGGAAAACTCGGGCTCTGGAAAACTTAGCGGAAGATACTCAATACTTTGTTAATATATATATATATATATATATATATATATATATATATATATATATATATATATATATATATATATATATATATATATATATATATATATATATATATATATATATATATATATATATATATATATATATATTTTTGTTTTTGTATATATATATATATATATATATATATATATATATATATATATATATATATATATATATATATATATATATATATATATATATATATTGAACTTAGATGACTAAAGATGACGAGGGAAGCCGTGCACAAAGCTTTCATAATAGCAACGTTTGCATAATGTGTAGTGTTTTTATAAGCCTCAAACTAATTCACAAATATGATTGAGTAAATTTATTCCATTTTGCCCGGCGATTGGAATCTATTTTAAATCTACAAAGTTGGATGTGACAATCTAAAATTATTTGTAAAAGATAACGTGCATTAAAAAAAAAAAAAATTACGCTATGTTTTTTTTTACGATTACGATTTTAGTATACAACTATTTCCTTTCTGCTATCATTGCTGCCATTTCCTTTCCAGATTAACTCTATCACATGAGAGGCAAGCATTTATGGAGTAACTCTTGAGCATAACACTCAAGAGTTACTCCAATACAAAATGGGAACATACACAAAGAAAGGCAAATCTCACTTTCTTCTTTTCTTATTAGAAAGCTTCCAACCTAATAAATACAACATCTAAAATACAAAGATAATAATTATTTTTAGGTGTTGTATAGTGAAATTATAATGTTGTGAAATGTTGTGTAGTGAGTAAATATAATTGATAAAAATCAAGAAGAGGATTAGTGGCTACAGTAGACAACTGGTAAGTTGGCTGCTAGTTTCTGACTTACTTGTACAATTTACAAGTAATATTTGATTATTCTTAACGAGAAAAAGAAACTGCATAAACCTCTAAAAAAAAAAAAAAAAATGTACCAAGATCTTTACCTCTTGGTGGCATGGAAAAGACGTTTTTGTAAAACTCTTGAGATAGCCAAAATGACACTAGCCATTTCAATTTCCAATCGAAAGATTCCTTTTTGAAGTTTCTACGACAGCACTCTCTATAAAAACCTTATTTGCCCCCAGGGCATAACTTACAAACCTCGCCCTGAGGGCTGCGGGGGGATTATCATCCCCAAAGACATAATTTAAGGACTTTTCAACTACGTTGAACAAAATGGCTCAAAATTTTTATTGGATGTGTTTGGGGAAATGTTGGGCTTGGGAAGGGAGTTAGTTTTGCTCCAATCACTTTTGACTATTAAAAAGGGCACTAGCTCTTACAACTTCCAATAAAATGAGCTTTTTCCGAAGTTTCTACGACAACGCTATCTATAAAAACCTTATATACCCCCAGGACATAACTTGCAACCCTTGCCCTGAGGGTTCTGAAGGTGGTTATCATCCTCAAAGACCTAATTTCAAGAACTTTTAACTACGTTGAACAAAATGGATATCCCAAATTTTTGATTGCATGTGTTTCGGGAAATGGTGGGCGTGAGAGTGGGGTTAGTTGCTATCCAATTGCTTTCGATTATTAAAAAGGGCACTAGTCTTTCAATTTCAAATCAAGTTAGCCCTTTTACAACAACGTTTTCTAAAAAAACCTTGTATGTCCCCAGGGTATAACTTACAACCCTTGCCTGGAGGGCTGTAGGGGGAGTGTCATCCTCAAAGACATAATTTCCAGACCTTTGAACTACGTTGAACAAAATGTCTATCTCAAAATTTTGATTGGATGTGTTTTGCGAAACGGAGGACGCGAGAGGGTCGTTAGTTGCTCTCCAATCAGTTTTGACTATTAAAAAGGGTACTTCCCCTTTGAATTTCCAATTGAATGAGCCCTTTTTGAAGTTTCTACAACAAAGCCTTCTATAGAAACCTTAAATGCCCCTAGGACATAACTTACAACCCTTGCCCTGAGGGCATGGGGGAAGTGTCCTCCTCAAAAACATAATTTCTATCTGGAAATCAACTACGTTGAACACAATGGCTATCTCAAAATTTTGATTGGATATATTCGGGGAAATGGTGGGCGTGAGAGGTGGGTTTGTCGTCCTTCAATCACTTTCGACTATTAAAAATGGCACTAGCCCTTTCAATTTCCAATCAAATGAGCATTTTTTGAAGTTTCTACGACAACACTTTCTATAAACACATTAAATGCCCCAGGGCATAACTTACAACCCTTACCCTGAGGGTTAATCGTCAATGACCTAATTTCCAAAAGTTTCAACTATGTTGAACAAAATGGCTATCTAAAAATTTTGATTGGATGTGTTTGGGGAAAAGGTGGCTGTGAGAAGTGGATTAGTTGCCCTCAAATCACTTTCAACTATTAAAAAGGGCACTAGCCCTTTCAAATGCCAATCGAGTGAGCCCTTTTTCAAGTTTTTAAGACATTTTCTATAAAAACCTTATGTGACCGCAGGGCGTAACTTACAACCCTTGCCCTGAAGACTGTGGGGGGAGTGTCCTGCTCAAAGATATAATTTCCAGAACTTTCAACTGCGTTGAACAAAATGGATATCTCAAAAGTTTGATTGAATGTGTTTGGGGAAATGGTGGGCCTGGAAAGGGTGTTAGTTGCCTTCCAATCATTTTCGACTATTAAAAAGAGCACTAGCCATTTCAATTTCCAATGGAATGAGCCATTTTTGAAGTTTCTGCGACAACACTTCTATAAAAACTTTATATGCCCCCAGGGCATAACTTACAACCCTTGCCCAGAAGGCTGTGGAAGGCTGTCATCCTCAAAGACCTAATTTCCAGAACTATCAACTATGTTGAACATAATGGATATCTCAAAATTTTGATTGGATGTGTCTGGGGAAAAGGTGGACATGAGAGGGGGGTTAGTGGCCCTCAAATCACTTTCAACTATTAAAAAGGGTACTAGCCCTTTCAATTTCCAATAGAGTGAGCCCTTTTTCAAGTTTTTACGAAAGCGCTCTCTATAAAAACCTTATATGCCCGCAGGGCATAACTTATAACCCTAGCCCTGAAGACTTTGGGGGTAGTGTCCTGCTCAAAGATATAATTTCCGGACCTTTCCACTGTGTTAAACATAATGGCAATCTCAAAATTTTGATTTAATGTGTTTGGGGAAATGGCTGGCGTGGAAGGGGTGTTAGTTGCCTTCCGATCATTTTTGACCATTAAAAAGGGCACTAGCCCTCTCAAATTCCAATCGAATTAGCCCTTTTGAAGTTTCTACGACAACGCTTTCTATAAAAACCTCATATGCCCCCGGGGTATAACTTACAACCCTTGCCCTGAGGGCTGTGGGGGTTGTCATCCTCAAAGACATAATTTCCAGAACTTTCAACTACGTTGAACAAAATGGCTATCTCAAAATTTTGATTGGATGTGTTTGGGGAAAAGATGCCCGCGAGAGGGGGGTTAGTTGCCCTCCAATCACTTTCGACTATTAAAAAGGCCCCTAGCCCTTCGAATTTCCAATTGAATGAGCCCTTTTTGAAGTTTCTACAACAAAGCCTTCTATAGAAACCTTAAATGCCCCTAGGACATAACTTACAACCCTTGCCCTGAGGGCATGGGGGAAGTGTCCTCCTCAAAAACATAATTTCTATCTGGAAATCAACTACGTTGAACAAAATGTCTATCTCAAAATTTTGATTGGATGTGTTTGAGGAAACAGTGGACGTAGAGGGTTTGTTAGTTGCCTTTCAATCACTTTTGACTATTAAAAAGGGCACTAACCACTCCAACTTCCAATCGAATGAGCCCTTTTCGAAGTTTCTATGACAACACCTTCGATACGAAGTGCCCTGGTCTAAGAAAAAAAATAAATAATACACTGTGCCAACATCGTTCTTTACTTAGGCAGCGCGATTGCGCTGTTTATGATTAATTAATGAGTGTTTGGTCAAGGAAATTTTCCATATTGTTTTAAAGTTACCCGTGTAACCTGAACTCATAAGGGTGATAAGGGGATCTGTTTTACCCATCATTTCCCGTGTTTTAGAGATGTGTTTTAGTATTAGAATGCTGAGTTTTTTGGAGGATCATAAGTTACTGGTAGAGACACAATTTGGGTTCCGTAGAAAAAGGACAACAGAACAGGCGATGATTTATTTGACAACTATTATTAATGATGCATTAGATAAAGATTTTAAAGTAGGTGATGTATTTTTAGATCTGATGAAAGCTTTCGACACTGCGGATCATGAACTTCTACTTAAGAAGTGTGAGGTGTATGGTTTCAGGGGAAAATCATTAAATTTTTTTAGAAGTTTTTCAAGTAATCGTTATCAGTTTATCCAACTAAATGATTCTTTTTCATGAAAAAAAGCATACAGAAATAGGTGTTCCGCAAGGATCAGTTCTTGGTCCTATATTAGTCTTGATATTTATTAATGATCTACCAAATTGTCTAAATAATTTTTGCTCTAGAATAAATGAACTAACGGTAAACCCGACTAATAAAACAGTTTCACTTTTTGCTGATGACGCAACAGCCCTTAGCACAGCTAAGACGGTGGAGCTGCTGCAGACTTCTATGAAGGAATCAGTCAATAGAAGTGTAGCATGGCTGAGGGTAAATAAACTAAGGATCAACATGGCTAAGTCTAGCTTTATTATTTTCTTGCGATCACCGGACTTTTACCCATGGATCAAGGAATTAGATATGTCCAATGGCGTTAGAAAAAGGACTGCGTCTTTCAAATACCTTGGGATTGTAATAGATAAAACTCTATCTTTTAAACAACATGTAGCTTTAACTAGCAAAATTCTGGCAAGAATTCTAGGTATAATGAAGAAACTCCAACATTTTTCCCCCCAATCTGTCCTTTGTCATCTTTTTTTTCTTTAATATACCCATAATACTTTATTGTTCGAGTATTTGGCTTTCTACTTTTTTTTCTATCCTAAAACCAATAAGAGTTCTACAAAATCATGCGGTAAGGATGTTAGCCGGCATATCTCCACATAAGTCTGTTCGAGAAATTTACACAGCCTCAAAAATTTTGCCAGCTGCAGGCCTTCGTGAATTCTACGTATTGTGGTTTATTTTTGGACTGCAGTAGGATATTCAGCTTCGTTGTTTTGGTGATTTATTGCCCATTAGGTCTACTGTTCATTCTCATAATAATCATTATTCTCATATAATCTGTTTTTTATAGAGGTACGCAGAAATGGAATAGGTTAAAAAGTGATATTAAGATTATTGGAGACCCCAATATATATAGAAAAACCATTAAGGAACTGTTTTTTGCTCAATATGAGGTTTGATTGATTGATTTATATATTGTGATGTTTTGTAGATATGATGTTCCCGGAGGAAAAGTATAATGTATGATATTATTTTGTATTTATTGTTTTAGTTTGGTGGTATTAGTGGTGTCGGGGGCCAAGTGTTCCTTTTGTTTTAAGGATTCCGTTTTCTCTACCTTCCCCACAGACAAGCTTTGATTTTTAGGGGAAATAGCAATAATTCGTTGTTTATATATTTTTTTCAATAAACCCTTCTCTCTCTCTCTCTCATCGATCAACAAGATAGAACGGCTTTCCTCCTCGGTCAGTAAATATGAGTTTCGTCATTAAAACAGTCAGCACTAAAAATATAGATGCAACCATGAAAATGGACTACTACTTCTACTATTACTACTAGTAATTCACTACAACACCAAGCCGCCTGGTGCTAACACAGCTACGAACGCCCCTTCTCTATCCCAGTCTATTCAAAGTCCCCTTACGCTAAATACGCAACACGCTAAAGTTTTTTTTAGAACTTCTAATGAGCTTATTATTCTAATTAAACGACCTTTGTGATTTAGGGGTCATTCTTAAATATCTGGAACAAAAATCAAACTTTAGCGGAAAGAGTGAGGTAGTGAGGAGAGAGTGATCCCCTTATATACGCAATAATTTTGTTCGTTTTAAGTTTTAATGTTGATCCTTACTTTCAGTTGAAAAAACTTTTTTTTATTTTATTTTATCACAAGATTGAGAAGTACTCGCAAATAGAAGCACTCTGGCTTAGCTACAAAATTTACGCTGTGGATTCAACCAATGACATGCAATCTGTTCGTTTTGAGTTTTGATGTTGCTCCTTACTTTCAGTTGAAAAAAAACTTTTTTTTTTAATTTTATCACATGGTTGAGAAGTACTCGCAAATAGAAGCACTCTGGCTTAGCTACAAAATTTACGCTGTGGATTCAACCAATGACACGCAATCGACGGAGTCGTAGTTCCCATGAGTGCCTTGGCTTAATAGTAACCAAGACTCAAGTAAAAAAAGGAATTTTGACAAGAGTATATACATAAAACAAATTGGAGTTTAATGATGATTCCAAATACATAAAAATCCGTCAAGTTCAAAGTTACCCATCGTAAATAACGCACTTGAGAGCTTTTTTCTGATTTTCATAGAAGGGGTAAATCACCCCAAAAAGGGCAAGTGACGTTGATAAAAATTACACCATTAAATTTAGCACATCAGAGGTTTCAAATGCGGAAAGGTGGAATTTTCCCAAAAATGTGGAATTTTACATTTTTCACAAGAAGGAAGATCACGGACGTAAGTTCACTTGTTCTTTTTCCTACGGTTATCTTGTCAAACCAATGTTCTTAGAAAATAGGGAGAGGGCTCATTTGACTTAAAACTAAAATGATCTAGTATCTTAGTAATGAAAGTAAATAATTATGGAAACCGGTTACTAGATCGTCTCAATTAAAAAAAAAAAAAAAATTGACCTTGGAAACTGTTTATTTTCTCAAAAGGAGATTTGTAAACGTTTTGACACAAGAGAAGCTTCTCCTTGCATAGGATCAAAATAAATCATGCGACTTCACAAGATTAACTAAAAATACCTATCCAGAAAACAAAGAAAGAAAGAAACAAAATTTCAAGATATAGAACCAAAATGTTTTAAGGTGAATTACAAACATTTTGCATTCTAAAGTTCCAAACAAAGCATTTCAATGGTAGAAGATTTTCTTTCAAAGTTGATACAAAAATACTGCGTTTTAAAATAACAGAATAATAACAATTCGTTAAGTGTTTTCAAAAGAAAGGGTTGAAAGAATGAAATAGGTGAATGGGATAAAGGGGTTTGACCCCCTTCTCCTCCCCCTGCTTCAATGGCTTCATCGAATTCCTTACCAATTTCTATATTCATGTTGCGGACTCTTGCTCTTGTGTCATAAATGTCCGTTTTCTTAATGCCCAACTACGAAAAAAAAAGTTTCCAGGAACTGTAGTATTATTACACCTTGTCCGATCTTGACAACACTGAATATTTCTGTTTATGAGAAACTGGAAAAACAGGATTTTGTAAACTTCTTTTACCAAAACAAACCTACATAAATAGTTATTTCTACAATCCTGTGCAATCTCAAAGTATCAGTGACCTGAAAATATGTATCGTCTAAACCTGGAATGCTTACACTGCTTTACACCTCTCTCAAGAGACCATTCCAAATGGGGATGCACATCTTACAAAGCCGATCTTCAAGTACTCACTACGGTCATCTTATCTTGTAGGTAAAATCTGACCATAATATGCTTGCCGTATTACTTTAGCCCATGGAATTAATAGGTAGAGATAGCTCGTCAGAGGAAGGGTGGTGTAGTTGTAGACAAGGACCATTGATGTTATGTAAAATCTTCCCCTTTGAGGTTATGGCTTCCCATAGCTCGCTATGGAGGTCTTCTTTCAGATCTTCTAATGTAGTGCCGGTTGAATTTTAGAAGTCCCTTCAAAAAGCGGGCATCATTCCACAATAGACCTTATGCATAATTTTTACACAAGGATAAGCGAGTTGGACGTAACAGGTACTTAGAATGAACAATCACACAGAGATTTTTCATGCAGGACGATCGGACCCAGTTGAGATGTGCACCACAAGAAAGACATGAGGATAAATTAATTTCCGAAAGACAAAGTTTGTCAACTCTCATGGCAGCATCTTTCTTGACGATGAAGTCAGGATGTCGACTCGAGACCGTGTTCTGGTAACCGCTTTTACTAGACACTCCCAAGAACCTCAAGCAGAAGACCCTAAATTCTGTGCGCTAAAAGTTTTTTCAACCGACTCTTCTGATAGTCTTTATCAAAAGCTTTTGCGATATCAAAAGACAGAAGTCTAATATCATACCCCTTAGAACGTGGATAAACGACGAATGTGCGGTATTAAGTGATGTGTTGTCATCACCATCAAGCAGCTTCGTCTGAAATGGTTGGGCCATGTCTTACGGAAGCCAATAGATTGCTTGCCTCGCCGAATACTTCTAACTGAGCCACTTAGCCCATGGAAAAGACGCCAAGGAGGACAGCGAAAAAACTGTTGGAACTTGGTTAAGTCAGACCTTGAACCTATTGGGGGGTTCAGAAATTTCAGTCACACAAGGGGAACTCAATGGCTCCCATTTACAAACCAGTTGGCAGCAGACCACACTACATGATCCTTGATGCCGGGCAAGGTGGAAACGCCTCATTCCCGCCGCAATTACAAGTACAAATACAAACCTCAAAATAAAGACTGAAACTAAATTTTTATTTTGAGGTTTGGTTTTTACATTGTCCTTTGGACTTTTACCTGCATTTTTAAAATTATTCTGCACTGAGGACGGTAGAGCGGAGGTCTCAACCGAATATTTGCATATTTTTTTTTCTTCAGTGGCTGTTATTGTCGACATATCTCTCTTCTTTGCGATTTTTTTGTTTTGTCATGATTAGCCAGTGCTGATCTTAGAAATTATCTATTATTTTCGATATAAGCTGATGACCCGTTGATATGCCTTCATTGAGAAGGCATTCAAAATCTGGACGTAAGCGTACTTCGGAGATTGTCTTAATCCATACTTCACCAGTGATGGAATGTGAAGCCTATGCCAGCCACATGAAGCTTGAGCATGAGCAAAAGCATGAGCATGGAGCACAAAATAGTCTAGGGAATATAGAAAAAAGGAAAAATTTTTATATGCAATTAATCTGCAGATAAAGGATTAATTAAGAAGTTCATTGCTTCTATTAAGCCAAACAAATCTCCTTTTTTTTATTTAGTACTTAGAAGTTCCAACTTGTCTCTCACATTTACCTATAAATATAAAAATGGAACAACATATCTTAAATTTCGCATTCGCTTATACTACAACAAATTTTATTACCGGATTAAAAATAGTACAGTCAAAATATGATACACTCCTGATATATAATACAAGATATTTTTCAAAAGAATCAAAGATAAAAAAACAAAAACATTAAGGTTAAGGCTGCACCTCATTTTTTTTAGGGGCGGTGGAAGAGGTTGAATTGACAAATTTCTAGGGAGATACCCGGATAATGCCCTTCTTTGAAAGCTAAAAATATAAAATTTCCACCCTGTAAACTAAAATCCTTCAAATCTTGAGGGGGAGGGGCTTCAAATACTAAATGCTAAGCCTTATCAACGAGGAACTTTTCCCAAGCAAATAAAAAACCATCTTACTACGTCTAGTTTTGGAAAAATTTAACACAAACTTACAAACCAAAAGAAGAAAAGCTACCCCTAGCACAACTTATGCAATTTACACAAAATTACCAATGCAGCCAGAATCAAAAAATGATTTATAAAGACGATAACTTTGGAAACGTTAGTTTTAAACAAAGAATAATAAGCCATGTTGTGAAAAAAAAATCTCTTGGCAATTTGACTACCCAAATTTGTGGATGTATAGGATGACATTAAGCTTGTAATATGTAACTACTCGAAATCTTTGTCAGGTGTTTTTTCTCGTTTCTCAACTAACATGACGAACAATCATTGGGGTTAGTAAACTGGTCCAAATATCCTCAACAGACCTTGAGACCTTCCTCTTCAAGAGTAAGAAACGATTGACATAATCTTTTCTCACAGATTATATCTTCTTTTGAACCCTTTTTAAACCATGAGAGCCCAAAGAACTCCCCATACACTAGCCTCTTCTTCCTTCCCCATTGCTTTATTTAGAAATATACATATCTATGTCTACTATTCACAGGATCCTTACGAGCAATACTATAGAGATAGTTTAAAAAGTTTACCATTAACAGCAAGGACACACTACCCTCCCGTCAGACGGACATACAAGAAGAGAGTGAAAAGAGAAGACAAAACAAAAAGACTGGTTTTATCGAAACGGTAAATGAGAGATGACAAATCTAAACCAAAATGTTTCGAATACATCGGCGATCATAAGAGAAAAAAGTTATAGGCGTTTTGGGAGGAGATAGAAATAAAAAAAAAAACCATAAAAGCCAAAATACACACAAATTAAAACATATGCTAAACAAGAATTTAATTTTGCGTTCCGTTTGTCTTTAGCTTCTTAAATTCACTTGTGTATATAAATTAAGCGTCTCTGCCTTCATAAACAGCTAAACTAATGCAGCTATAAACAAGAAACTTTCTCCAAAATAATTTTTAACCCACCGGGATGAAGATAATCTATTCAAATCTAAGGAATTATTACTGAAAAAAGAAGAAACCTTATTTGGAATGGCTATATTCATTACCCCGTATAAAAGGGAAAGCAAGACAATCAAAAATAATGAAGAAAAGAATGGATTTTGGAATATTCTATCAATATTTCAAAAAATATACGTAGGATATCACATAATATTTATTTATATATTTTCTTTTATTTCTTTTTTTTTGTGTGTTTGAACTAAACAAATAATCTGTTTACTTACTTTAAATAAGGAAAACTGTCCATTCAAAATTTGATTGGTTCTGACTTGGAATGCAACTCCATGATCGTTAATTTTAATCATTAAATTTATTTGCTCAGTATGAAATTTAAAATCGTGCATAGTAGACACTGTATATATAATTAGGCAGTAAGTTTAACGCAGATGATTTCTGGCTCTTCATTCTCGGTGCGAACAAAAAGCTCCTCCCACTTATTCATGCATTTGCGGGTTAGTGTGTATGCGTCAATCAATGAGAAATGGTTCGAAATTGTATTATTCGTAATTGCGAAAGCAGAAAAAACTTGTTGAGCCGGCCAAGTGGTTTGCAACTGTCCCATCTCACATGCATGACTTAATTTATATACAAATTATGACTTAATCTATTATTAATATACAGTGGACTTAACTGATTTGCCTATATAGGATTTTTAAGAAAGGGGGCGGGGGGTTGATGAAATTTTTGAAAATAAGGATTTTTTTTTCTTCTAATAACTGGTGGAATAGATGTGATGGTTTCAGGGTTGGATCCAGGATTTTTTTAGGGGGGAGGGGCGCAAAATAGGTTGATCCGATAAACTTACGTTAGGAGCAAGTTTGATTAATACGAACTTGCGTTAATTAGGTAAATTACACTACTTTAGACTACTTTAGGGGGGGGGGGGGCGCCCCTCTCACCCCCCCCCCCTCTGGATCCGCCACTGGATGGTTTATCATTTTTTTTTTCACGTCGTGATATTTATTTTCTCAGATTGTAGTTCCTGTGAAACTTAAAAAAGGCTAATTACCTGTTTTGGTGGAGAGCCGAGATAAGACTAGTTTCGTTTTCAATCAATGTTTTCGTATGAAATGGCCAGACATTTCCTGAACTTTAAAGCATAAACACCTCTGTTTGAAAATCTTTGCACTTTGTGAATTTAGACAGCGATAAGGGTTCGTGATTGAGACCAATTTTAGGACTTGGGTTCTAATTATTGGTTGCCGTGGTAAAAGTTGCCACAAAACGTCTGTTAAGAAATGTTTTTCGTAAAATTCTTAGGGAGTTTTCAGAAAATTGAAGGACATCACACATTTTAGTGGCAGATCCAAAATTTTACAGGCTTTACGCTAGAAAAGCTCCTATTATAGAATATACTTCCAGTTTGTTTACCAGAAAATAAATAAAATGCATTTCTTACTGCTGAGTCTGTATAATCTTTATAACCTTTTACGGCACAATTTCTAAAACTTTTTTCTAAAGGGGAACTATAAGAAATAGTACATTTTTAGCTATATATTTCAAAGATTTCAGCCGCTAAATTTTATGTTTGATTTTCCAGGGCAACAGAATGGCTAACAGTATTAATATTAAATTATTTAATAATAATTTCTGATCGTTTTGAGTATATATATATATATATATATATATATATATATATATATATATATATATATATATATATATATATATATATATATATATATATATATATATATATATATATATATATATATATATATATATATATATATATATATATATATATATATATGTATATGTATATATATATATATATATATATATATATATATATATATATATATATATATATATATATATATATATATATATAAATATATATACATATATATATTTAATCTGCCATCAGCGGTCTAATTACCCTGGAACACGTATTTTGGCAGAAACTTTCTCAAAATGCCTTTGAAACCAACTTGAGACTTCGAAACCTACTTTTAATTCCTAAGAACATCCAATAATAACATTGCAGTACTAATTACCGATTTTCATATATGTATTGGAATAAATTAATTTAAAATTAGTTTCTTCAAAATTTAGTGTTCCAACGTTGAAGCCAAGTTTCGCGTTCAAGAGAAATCTGACTTGTCTACCCGTGAAAAAATCTAATGTCGCTTATGTTTATACGTTCTCTGGAGCACTCGCACCTCGGTCCGGGATTTTATAATGGGTGAGATAGGGAAAGATCATACTGCTAATTATATATACAGTGATAATAGACATCTAATTACGTATAAATACAAAGAGCCAAAATTTCAAGATGAACTGGGTATGAGGATTTTTACAGGGGTTTCTAAAACTGTTCAAAAGCTCCCTTTGGGTCTACATTGTGCGAATGGAGGAGAGCTTCATGAAAATTTAGGACAGAGGAAAAACCACACCTCAACCAGTGCGCAGATATGTGGTCATAGGTTACAGATCTTGCTGGAAGCTAAACATCTATTATAAGTTCAGAAGTTAGCTCATATGGACCAGATGGGAGTTCAACTGGAAGTTACTTGAGTAACAGCTAGCAAAAAATAACTGTAAGGTTTATGTCCTTTAAACCAAGCATAACTGACGGACAAATTTAACAAAATAGGAAAAAAAAAGTTCAAATACGTTAAAAATGGAACTAATTAAAATGGAAATACAATTATAGAGCTTGGTCTTTCTTAATCAATTAATATTAATTCAATGTATTATGGATCTATTCCAGCTAAAACTAAAATCGACATTCAGGTATAAAAACCAAATTAAAATTTTTAAGAAATAGAGCTTGAAATAAAGAATGAATTAGTTAACATTGGCTGTGCTTAAATCGTCTATTCTACGTAATCAGCGTCTGCGTTCAAACTAACTTAATCAAAGTTGTAGGAGATTTTCTTGGGAAAATTTTCCAGGGGAGAATTTTCCCGAATTTAACAAACAAAGAACAAAACCTTATTTGAAATTAGTACAAGAAACATTCAAGCATATCACAGAATGCAAAAAAAATAAACAATGACACTTAAACAAAACACTTTAAGCATTTAAATTCCAGACAAATTTCAATGCTGCTTTGTCAAAGAAGCTATTCTAGAACAATTTTGTAGCTCTTCCTTTGTCAGAATATAATTATATACAAAGCAAATAAAAGCTTGGAACACTAATAAACATAAACTTAGGACTTAGCAATGAAACCAAATATTCCAAACATACCTATAGTTCCATTAAAAACACACTAGAATGAACAGTAAATCGTCATGTCCAAAACGAAAGGGCGTATCTGGCACGTTTTTTAGAATGAGTTGGAAAGTAAGAAAGTTTCTTCAAGTGGGGATCTCGATCAACTGGTCACATTTATACAAGCGTAATAAGAAAAACTAAGCTTCAGTATTTTTACTTAAAGGCTACCTGACCATTTAATTACTTTAGTAAATACTATACTGGTAAGTCAGAGTGAAAACTCTTTTATTCAGCTTTTTTTAAATTATTTTCCTTTCAGATTTCTTCTTATCTATATTTTAAAGAAAAAACTTCTCAGTGAATAGCGTGAAAATATTATTTTAATCCTCGTGGGTAATTATGAAATTTGGAGGTACACTCTTTCATTTTAGGTAGGACAAAATTGTGCAGTTCTTTGATGTGGTTTTCAAGGCTTTCATTGGCAGTTACGTGAGATCTGTTATTACAGTCCTTGAAAACCTGATTCACCGACAACATTTATTCTTCTTTTGTTGAGCATCTCTTAAATTTATTTTATGCTTATCACTTGGCTCTGCAACTGATTGTCGTGTCTTCTGTTCCAATTTCATTCTTAACACATTTCTTGTGATGCACATAAACATCTACAAAAACAAAAAGAGTAAAAATAATCTTTAAATCAATAAAATTCAATTATATGTTCATACAATTCATTATAAACTCATAATATTTCACAAAATCACATTTTCAGGAGAAAACTTCTTATTTATTAAGGCATAAGATGATTTTGATATATGCATACTCGTTTCAAAATTTCAGGCTGAAATTATGGCCGTTCACTTGTTTATGCTTATTTTAAAGTCGTTGTATATTATCCTTTCTCCACTAAACATATTTTAAAAGGAAAAACTTAGTAGGTCGCTCATTGTGTAAGACAACTACCAGGACATGGAAGTTCTCAGCTCAAGTCGACTTATTTTTCGCACCACTTTGGTGCTTGTGTTTCTATGAATAACATGGAGCTCGAGAACCTCTGAAAAACTATCCTAGGTTAGTTCCCCATTTTAGTTCTAAAAGTGCTTGTCTAGTTAACTTTTTTACTTAACTACTTATTACGCTTCTATTTTTACATTCAGATAGCTAGATGTTTAGTCAAAAGGACAGCGGTCCCAAAATTTTCCTTTTTGTAAATATTTGCATAGACATTGGTTTCTTTTTAGAGGAAGCTGAAGATGTGCCTTGAAGATTAGTGTCGCTTGTTTCATGCTAATCCTAGAGTCATATTGGTGTGTCAAGGATTTGCTCCACATATCGGATCTGCATTAAAAATGAAAAACAACTTCTATCCACCGATAAACCTAACAGGCAAAATCGTGCGACGTCGCTCAAGACATCAAATGTGAAATTAAATATAGCCAGAATGATCAGGATACTTCACTGTTACTCTTTCCTTTATCTAGTAAGGGTTTTTATTTACATTAAACAAACAAATACATCAACCTCCAGAAGTGAACTTGCTTAGGCTAACCCCCTTTCGAAAAAAAAAACGACTAAAAAAAAAAACAACAACAAGAAATGACGAAAATAGGAAATACTTCAATCTCACTCAACTTAAAAAAAAAACTTAAGAAACACCAAGACTATCATAACCACCATTCTTTCACTACGAAACTATATATATATATATATATAAAAAATCCCCCCCCCCTCTCCCAAAAAAGAAGCAATAACAAATCACCCGAGAGATTAAATTGCTAAGAATCAGTATAATCAGCGAAAGACAGATATTTTCAACCTATTACTGAAACTAGCTACATTTTTCTCAGTTAATAACTCGCTCGGTAAAATGTAGCAAAACTCTGGTCCAACATAATGAACAAAAAAACAACCATCCTCGAATTAAAGTCGATTTCCCGTGGAGATAACTCCCAGTCAGGGACGTTTCACTGAAGCATTGTGGCAATAATCCACTCTGATATTTTAACACAAATTGCGATGATTAAAAATGTATGCTCCATGGATAGGAAGAATATATTATTCAAAATATCTCTGTCTCATTGATGCACCTTTTTTTTATCTTCAAAAAGCACTCTGACGGGTGAATTCTACATCGAAAGAAGCGCAGGTAAACGGGTTGGGTACGTACTTGACTATACAGTACTACACAACAAAAGGTAAGAATGAACAGTAGGGAAATATTGAGACCTTATTGGGTCATTAGGAAAAACTGCTTTAACTTTCTCCTAATTCCAACAGTCCTTGCAACTTAGACGAAAAACATTTCTATGTGGGATTTATAGCTCAGGTATTCATCTTTGAGAACACAAAGGTATTTAAAAACCTTAGTCGTTTTATTCAAGGATCACCGAGTCACCTTTCAGTAACCCTTGGACAGTAATAGGGGTTTTGTCCAAACACCAGGTATTGAGATTGGGTGTTGTTCAGCCAGAGTTTGTTAGCGATTTGGCCCATACCCGTAAGCTTCTCCATGAGCTTCTCCATGAGTTGCTTTTCCGTCTTCGTAAATAGCTTAAAACGCATATCACCAACAAATCGCGCTATAATTAACTTTATAATTTCACTAACAAGGATAGTCAGGTCAAATAACAAACTCCCAGAGCTCTAAACATGTCCTTAAAAAAAATTAAAAACACCAAGCACAAACCTTTGTGGAGCACTATCCTCATCCTTCTTTGTGTTCAAAATGGCACCACTGGTGCTCACATATAAAGGAATGATTATGAAAAAAGGACCTTGAAAGGTCCAAAAAAATTCACTCGAAATAACCAATTATCAAGTTGATAGAGCAAAATACCAGGATCAACCGAACCAAGGGCTTTCACAATATCAAGATAAACAAAAGCCATTTTCAAAACAGTGTCCAGGGGCATCATTTACGACCACCAAGTCTTTTCGAAGTTCGATTTGGAAGTATCTGCTACTCAAGATACTCCAGCATTTTAGCCCTATTTTCTTTTTTTTTGTTCTTTGTCAACCATAGTATATTTCCTAGCCACGACACAGCCAACAATGCTCATTTTTATGTAGTCTTTCACGTTCCACGAGGAGGAAAGTCAAGCCAAGTATCTGGTTGACATATCCTTCAGCCAGTCCAGTGGTTAAAACAGCCTTATCCTCGTTGTGATTAATAAGAGCAAGACCTTGCAATTGTCTAAATATGTCCTTAGTCCGGGAGCCAGACCACTATAATGTGACAACTAGGTGGACAGAAAGACACAGTCAATTTGACAATAGTTTCCGGCTATATCGACCACGCTGAATCCGAATATGGGTGGGGGCAAAGTTGTAGATCATGGCTTGATCTTGTAAAGACAAAAAATCACCCTTTATAGGTCTATAAAACTTGTACAGACTCTTTATTTTTTTTCTAAGGTTGTACCACTCCTATTTAGTGGTGCGATATCTCAATTTGGTCCTAATATGGTCTTCTCATAGAATATGTTAAATTTTTTCCGATATCTTGTATAGCCCAGGAGCTATAGGCTAATATTTATTAATTTTCCCCGAAAATCTCAATATTCAAAGATTCATTTTCAACTAAACCACGTATCTAGGACCTTTCTATAATTTTCCTGTTTTTCATTCTTTTCCAAAGTTTGTCCTTTGTATTTGTCTTCACATTGCCATCGAGTTCAAAGTTTAAACTGCTTGATAAAGCCGTGTAGAATTCTTGAAAAAGTATAGGCCAAAAAATATATACAAAAATAAATTTTTCCAAAATGATGATGTGACACATATTTTATGCTACAATTTAACGCCCAATCCGAATATGAACTTTACTTTTCAACCAAATATCAACTTTTTTTTTTTTTTGGAAACAGCCTGAAGCAAAAAAAACAGCCTGAAGCATTCAGTGATGTTATTCCAAGAATGGGTGGATTCCATCTGAGTATGAACTTCCTTGGTGTGATTGGGTACCTCATGAAAGGCTCAGGGCTTGAAGAAATCTTTAAGGCTGGCATCTTACTCTCTAGAACTGCTAAAAAAGCTATGACTGGAAAACCCTATTACAGGTGTATGGAGGCTCACATCATCGTAGTAGAGGCCTTGTATAGAGTATATTGGAATGCTCTTGAACAGTGTTACATTGAATCAGACGAAGAAGCAAGTACTTTACATGAGCTGTCAGATTTAATGTCTGCGTTCATGAATTGCGGAGGGTCCTTTGACAACCTAGACAAACACTTGGAATCTATAAAGCCTTTGATAAACCAGTTCAACAAGTCGCGTGATAAAAACCTTACAACGAAGTTGTGGATGGAGCATATGAATCTTGTGCTGATTCTTCTCCAGTTCCTGGTGGCAGAGCGTGGGGAAGACTGGGAAGGTCATATTATTGGTGTAACCCTCATGTTGCCGTATGTGACAGCTGCGGGGCATTATAAGTACACTACATGCCTACTCCAGTATTTGAATGACATGAAAACCTTGCCACCTAGCTTGCATGATATCTTTGTCAAAGGACTATTCAACGTGAAGCGGAAAAATTGCAAGATGAATTGTGTTTCCTCAGATCATGCACTGGAATCCACACTCAACTTTGAATCAAAACAAAAGGGAGGAATAAAGGGAATCACACTGAAATCAATGGCAGTTGCCAAGTGGACTACCACCATACCATTCTGTGCTGAGGTTTCCTCTGTCCTTTATCGACTTGCTGGAATTGAGAGCATGAGTGAATTTGATGGTGAAGGAAGCAAAAATGGAACCTTTGAGAAGCGCCGAGAAAACCTTGTCAGTAATGTGGTCTCTGCTGCCGAAGACCCTAATGATCCCTTTACATGTGATGAGGAATCATTGGTGAATATCATTTCAAATCAAGTCGCTGACAAAGCAGTGGCAAAGAGCCTCCTGAGTGCACGTGCTAGTGGTTTAAAAGCATTGGAAGCATACTTCGATGGAAAACCCAACCCCTTTTCCAAGGTTAAAGTAAAGACTATGGATTGCGATACAAAACAGGCCAAACGTTCAACGACCAAAGACCGGTAGCAGCGTTTATGTTGAGTTGGAAGCTGTTAAAGGATTTTGGTTACTGTTGGCACTAATCAAGGATCTACGCTTGAGATTCTAAGTAAGATCAGCCCACATTAACTTTTGCCCTACGCCCGAGCACTATTTTAACCAGTAGCTATTGAACGTATTAAAATTCGATCGGGTACGAAGTCAAGTTTTCTCGAGTTCATTCTCACCTCTGCAAGCTTAGAAAGTTGGCCTAGCGAAAATCCGATTAACACGGTCACGGGAACTGGTGTGGTGGTAGATTTCATGCCGTTAATCCGGTCGCAAGTGCCAGACAAAACCGAAACCGTTGAGGCATTTTCGATACAATTCCTTGCAAGGCTCTTAACTCGACTCCCAAAATCTACAACCGAGCTGCATATTGTAGCTGATCGGTATGACGAAGTGTTTGGCCCTGTAAACATTTCCGGGAATCCTATTGTTCTAAAAGACAGTAGTGGATGTCATGAGCCGAGAGGAAATACAGTGACGTGTTACGAAGAGCATGGTGCTAGAAAACTGGGATATTTTGCTTATGCAGTCAGAGAGTAAGAAAAGACTTATAGAATGTATTTTGAATTGTGGACCCATGTCTGTCTTTCTGAATTAAGATTTAACCTTTGCCTTTCAGTTGGATTCAGTGACAGAATTAAGGTTCCAAATTAGATACCATCCAAAATGACTATAGATCCGAACCCGGACTGAAAAGGTAACTTATGCAGCACACATGAAGAAGCAGACACGCGTGTTGCTCTCCATCTTGCCAAGTGCTAAAGAAATGGGTGTTCCCAAGTAATTGTTGAAGCAAATGACACAGACATTGTTGTCATTTTATTAGAGAACTATCTCGACATATTCCCCTTCAGGTGTGACCCAGGCTATGAACCCGAGCTCTACGTTCAGTTCCGTGACAAAGTCTTTCCGATCCATAAAATTGTGAATAGAACCTTGTGGGCTGTTGTAGAGTCAATAGGGCTGCTACATTGCATTAGTGGATGTGATACGGTCAGTTTTTTCTTCTCGAAGGGCAAAAAAAACATTTGCTACATCTGCGATTAAATCACAGCTCATTCAAGAAATTGCTGATCTTACACAGAGACTGAGGAGTGATATCAAAAACATCATTATGTACGAGCCCGAAATCTTGCGTATCTGTATAAAATTGGCTGTATCGGTATATAGCAAAAAACAGTCCGAATTTGATTCTCTCAATGACCTCCGAATTCATTTATTTCCCAGAAAAAAGAACCTGAACAGCTTACACCCAACAGATGGTTCTTTCGTATATCACGTCAAGAGAGCTATACTTCAGTGGAACATTATTCTTCAAGTTGTGATTTCTAAGCCCTATATCTTCAACCCACTTGAGTTTGACTGGACCAATCACGAAATTTTAGGGGTCAGTCCAGTGACTTCAGCGCTGACCCCCTGGCCTCCATCTGTCAACAAAGCTTCAACCTTTTGTTGCTGTAAAACTGTGTGTGGTAAAAAGTTCCCTTGTTTGGGGATAAGTCCACGCGACATTCTTTGTGCATGTGGTGGGCGATGTGGTGCCGACAGCAACGATTCGGACGAGGATTAGTGGGATTTTTTCTGGTTGTTCGAGGAAAACCGTTGGGATGTGCGGGAATTGTATTTTGACAGGCTTTACCTGTAGCTTTACTTAAAGTACTTAAAATAATAAACACTCTTTAATCATGTTACAGATTTAAGCTTTCAGCTTTTGTCGAGCATGGTTTTTCCGTGTCCGTTTACTACCTTGCAAAGCTTCGTAGGATGATTATAATCTGGATTTACAACTATATTTGTAAGAAAATCGGAGTTTATAGCAAATTAAATAGCATATAACAACTAAAGTTGAATTACGATGACCAAGTTAACACTACCGTTGGACTCGGCGTCAAGATTTGGCAATACTATTAATAAAAAAAAAAGAAAAAAAATTAGGCCTACAAATAAGTAATTAACCTATAACAAACGAAGTTAAGATTGGGCTGCGAAGTAAAGTTCATATTCGGATTTTGGACAAATGTATTTTTGCATATACTTTTTGGCCTATACTTTTTCAAAAATTCTACACGGCTTCACCGAACAGTTTAAGCTTTGAACTTTACGGCAATGTAAAGCTAAATACGAAAGGTAAGTTCTGGAAAAGAATGAACAACAAAAAAATTATAGAAAGGTCCGAGATAGGTGGTTTAGTTAAAAATGAACCTTTGAATTTTGAGAATTTCGGGGAAAATTAATAAATATTAACCTATAACCCCTGGGCTATACAAGATATCGGAAAAAATTTAACATATTCTATGAAAAGACCATATTGGGACCAAATTGAGATGTCGCACCACTAAATCGGAGTGGTACAACCTTAGAAAAAAAATAAACAGTCTGTACACGTTTTATAGGCCTAAAAAGGGTTTTTTTTTTGCTTTTACAAGGTCAAGCCGTGATCTCCAACTTTACCCCCATCCATATTCGGATTCAACGTGGTCAATATAGTCGGAAAGTATTGTCAAACTGACAGTGTCTTTCTGTCCACCTCAACTCAGAAATAAACGAGATACACTTTAGTGGCTCCCGGACTACCTAGTAAATTACAAGATAAAAGAAATTAGAAAAAAGGTCCAAAGAAAACTCTTATAAAGAGAAAAAAAAACTTACATCTTCAACATTTTTATTATCTTTGGCACTGGTTTCAAATAATGGTACTTTCATTTGCCTAGCAAACCTCTCGGCGTCTTCAGTCTCAACTACTTTACGTTCTGGCATGTCATTTTTATTTCCAACTAAAATAAAATCAAACCAAATAAATAGAAAAATAAAATGCTGCACAGTCATTAGTACACAAGAACTAACTTAAAAAAAAACAACAAAAAAAACAAATGAACAAAAAAATGCACAAAATTGCATTTTTCAGAAATCAACAGCAATCAAAGAAATGGTAGTCTGCTCAAAACCGACATAACTGAATAATTAAAAAAGACAAAAATAGACCACTAAAAATATTTTACACTGTACCCAACCAGAAGACCTTCTTAGAGGAACTCTTAGTAGAACTCTTAGAATAAAGTTTGCAAGAATAGGGAAATAAAACTGCAAACCAAGATTAGAATATTGGAAGCGACGGTAACGACAATGATCAAGTATGACTGAAACGTGGGCGCTTCGAAAGGCTGGCGGAGATTTGTTCAATTTCTTCCTGAGGAATTGTCTAATGATAGCTTTAAGTACTCGTTTGACAGATCGTATATCAAACAATGGACTATACGAAAAATACGATTCGATTTCACTTTCTGGATCTTGAGTCAAAGAAAGTTTCAGATGGGTAAACCACTTTTACTGATGGAGCATTCTCCATCAGTCAACAGACTGCCAAAGATTGTGCTTTTTGACCTTCTGTCTTGGGCCAAAGAAAAAGCAGGTGGTCCCAAAGTGGGGTGGGAAGTCTGAAAAAAAGTTTAAATGAAATTGGAACTTTATGGGAGGGGAGAAAGAGTGAAGCTTTTAGTAAATTGGGCTGGAGAAGGGTGCATAGCTGTGTTTATGGCTGGCTCATTTCGTATAGGCTAGGATAAAATCAAGAAACAAAATACCGCAGTGCTTTAAATATATCGTTGCTGTTACGCCTAAAGGTCGTTATCTGACATTTTTAAACTTCTGAAATAATTATCGAAAACCGTTTGCTGAACTGCATTTAAAGGGAGAATCAGCATGGCAATATATGTTCAATCCCACTTTGACCCTCCTAATCTACATTATCCTGCCGAACTTTTCTTTTTCAACAGCTTAGCAAACAGTTTTTGGTAATTATCTTGGGAACTTCAAAATGTCAGGTATGGCGTTTAGGAGTAACAGCGACGATATGTGTTTGTTTCCTGCGTATGTTTTATGCGCGTTCGTTATTATTCCTGTAAAACTCAATGCATTAGCAGTTAAATTTGACAAGTAGCTTACAGGAAACTAGCATTAAAATACGATACGGTTCCACTACTTTTATGAAATGAAAATGTTTGTTAAACTTTCGGCAACTTTTGAGATGTAAGATTCATTTTGATAATCAGCCGAAACTGCTCAAACTGGTTCTTCTTTTTCTAAAAAGTAAGCATTTTAAGCATAAGATGTAAAAAAGAAAGCGTGATCCGTCCCCATTCAAAATGAGCAAGAACAAATTGCCTATTGAAAAAAAAAAGGTGCTGAATTAAGAGCCATAAGCAAGAATGCTCTAACCCGATTATTACAGGAAATTGAACACGACTTAAAATACATGATAAATCTATGGGCTGTTTCAAAGGAAAAAGTACGTCTAATAGCAGTATTAATGGTAAAAATTTCATACCAATATTAGGAAGTTTCAAAGCAAACATACTCAACTGTCCGGTGTAACCTGGATCTCAATTTGAATCACAAGCCACTATTGACTGCTGTAAACTTTGAGCAAAAATTTTTCGGATTAATGAAAAGTGGATATATATACCTTTACCCTTGTACAACTGGATCATACAACGGCAATAGGTAAACTTTAATAAAGTTCTGAAGTAAAACTATAAGTAGCTATTAAAAGAAGTAATTACATAAGTTTAAAACTTACCTAAGACCTTGCAAACACTGTCACAATTTTGGTCAATTTCTAGTAGCCATCGCTTTACATTCGCAAAAGTCTGACCATTTGTCACATCATAAACAATTATTACACCATGTGTGCCACGATAGTACCTAAATTGAAATATAAAAGTAAAAAAAACTGCTATCGTAATAAACAGTCGATAGCAGTTTAATGCTATCGAAAAATTAGTTAGTAATTTTTACTGAAAATAGGCCAACACATACAATTAATATTTCAAAGGAATTTCGGCAATATATTTTGGTAAATAATTGCAACATCTCATTACACAAAAACAATTCAAGCGTCCGATTTCCTGAAATAATTTTCCTTTTTTCTGTACTAATAAAATATGGTTCACACTTAATAAAAAATGTCGAGAAGAATAAAGGTTTAAATGATACAATAGCATTGCAACAATTTCCAGTTTTTAAAGACAAATTTATAGTGGAAAATCCGTAGCAAATAGAAAATATGATAATAAATGAGTCACCTGAAGACTGCAAATAAAAGAGTCGTATATTCTATTCTTCTATGAGTAAGGCTGCTAGAGAAAAGCTAGCAAGAAAATATCTGCAGAGCTGAAACCTAACAATTTCTTAATCAATGTTAATCCTCCTCTTTTCTTCGGCAGAAAATGTATGTTTTCCTATTTTTAATTTATCGATCTAACTAGTATAGAAATGCATTTTTATATAATCGAGTTTTTTTTTACACTAGAATGATGTTCTATCTAAAACATTACATTTAACAGGGTAGAGTTTCAAAGAAAAGACAAATATACTTGTTTTTAGAGGTTTGGGCCAACTCTGGCCAACATTGAGTAGTGTACACTTAAGAAATTTATATGTACAACCGAAACGCACGAGACTGAGCTTGGACCCAAGTGCAAGCAGGAGCGACATCTAGAGGGATGTCATGAGAGGCAAAGAACTTTCTGGGTGCATCTGATGCGTTAAAAGGGGTTTTAAACTAAAAACATACCAACTGGAAGGACTTTCGAACCAAACCTACGAAGATATACCACCCCCTGTTAGTAGGCAAGTAGAACCTATTGAGCCGATATAAATGAACGTGGTCACTTTTTCTTAGACTTATCTGCGAGATTCAGATCTTTCGTGAATTATTATGGCTTATGTAGCCTTTGGTATAAAAAAGAAACGAAAAAATGACAGAAACTGTTTAAGAGAATAAAGCAGAAATGAGCTTGGCACTACTTACTAAATCATAAGTATGGTAAATGAAGTTAAGGTTAACTTCAAGTTAATTTTACGTCCATTCCCAATTTTAAATTATTTAATTTTCCTGCAAAATGGTAGCTATTGAAGAGCTAAAAAACCCAAAGATAGGTTAAATGAAACAAAAGAATAGAAAAAAAAACAGTAGTATGTAAACTTAAGCAATTTATATGTACGACTGAATTGCACAAGACTGAGCTTAGACCCAAATGCAAACACGAGCGACATTTAGAGGGAGGGGATGAGAAGACATGTTCAATATGCAAGTATTAGGAGTATATGCTGTCCTGCGAAGCATGATAGCCTTAAGTGCAAAATCTTGAATTGAGATCAGTGGCAAAATTAAATCAAAGAGAAAATTTGTTTTCTGGGTGGGTACCATGTTTCAAAAAAGGTTTAAGACTCAGATTAGGTGATTCCAAAAGCCAATTTTAAATTATATTTTCTAGTTCGTTCTTCAATTTTTACAACAGAAATCGGCTAAACAGTAACGATGGGTGATTGAATTCATTTTTGACCTTTCTTTTAAAATCATATGTTCATTTTATTTTATTTTCCTGCTTTCCATAAATTTGGTTAATCATTTTTCTAGGATAACCGCTACTAATTGAAACATCTTAAGACAAACTTCCTTCATGTAATTTGGAAAGGCTAATTTCAAAGCCCTATCCGTCAATGAAATGACTGCTCATTTTTTAATCTTAATCGGGTGGTATGACAAAAACGAACGACAAACAATAATAATAATAATAATCATTGTTTCTTTACAATAAATCGGATTTTCCAAATTATTATTTTTTATGAATCAGAATTACTTCCATCAACAGTGATTTATGTCAACATAAAGGTTTCCTAGGGAGGGGGTGAGACCAGTTTCAGCAAATATAGATATAGATTCCGTAGCAACAACAACATTAGATTCATAGTTTCTAAAACCTATATTTCGAGGAAAGCACAAGGAATATATTAGTCTCTTAATTTTATTAGTGACATTAGCTAACTGCAAGGGTATCAATGGAAAACAAAGGAGAAGAGATGTTATGCTAAAACACATACAAAGTATAATCCACAGAATACCATGTAACTGTGGGTAATTTTACATTGATAAAACATACCAGGATTGAAATGATAGACTTTAACAACCTAAAAAAACAGTAGATTTCTCCTTAAATCAAAGAAATACCATAAACTCGTAGGTCAACTGTCATAAGAAGAGGAACCCATGAGTGACATAGCCGACGATTTTTCCCTCCCCATTTTCTCTTGCCTAACACTAGCATTCCTACTACTTGGACAAAACCGTGATCTTCCTGATAAAATAGAAATCACCCCAGTTTTAGCAGAAATCGACGAAAGTTCAACAAAATTTAAGAGAATTTTCCTTAAAGAGCATTTTCATTTTATCTAACGCGCCTAGAATCTCTCTAGCACTTTAAAAGAAACATCAATAGAATACATATAACCCTATGGACAGTTACAGCAACAACTCTTGCTGAACACCTTTTCGATTTCTCCCACCAGAGTATAGATTTAGAAAATGGAAATATTTAATAGTACCGTCGGTCTTTTATAAAGTCTCAGAGAATGTATGGAACTTAGAAAAGAATTATTAAAAGAGATTTGAAGATAGATAGAGACAAAGGGAGATTCCAGAATAAACCTTATTTATCACACTAAAACTATATTCAGGGTAATATTACTTATAATGATAAAATAAATGGGATTAAGCTTGGTATTAAAATCGTTAATTTAAGTTGCCAACGAGTGTTTTCTAGTGTAATGAGTGAAATACCTAATCCAAATTTCAAAAGTACTGTCGAAAGTACTGTAGAGTTTTTTTTAACCCATGTTTTTAAAAGTTTTTGTAAATCACTTCATTATATTATTGTGGAGTTTCTAGACGACTGTTATAAACTTTATAAAACAGTTGTTTTATTTTAATATGGACTAGTATGTAAGGCAAGATTTTGGTTATGTTGTGCATTATAGAGTTTTGTAAAACGGGCGAGTGTCATCAGATTCCTCCTCTAAGTACGTACTCAACAGCATCTTATGCTTTCCAGCACAAACAGGAGTTTCTTCAACTTGCTCTTTTCAACATTTCGCACTTAAGAAGTTTGTTTAGATATGGGGATTTTGTCCCTTTTTTGTATATTTTGCTTTCCCGTTGAAAACAAATCCCTGGATATGAAATCAAAATATTTCGACTTTTGTCGTATGATTTCTTACTGTCAAAATTAAATTTCTTCTCATTTATCATTAAAAAGAAAAAATGGTTAATTTTGCAGACGTCTCAAGTTGATGTGCCAGGGCTCAAAGCCACACGTTGTGTTTCAAGCATGTACTAAGGCCTTTTTTAAAGGGTAGGCTATTCTTTAACAAAAGAGTTAAAAAGAGCGAATTACACAAAAATAACAGAAAAAAAAAAATCATTCCAAAGGGGCAGACCCAGGGTTCTTAGCAAACATGAAACCCAAAAATTTTCTTTGTATGTTTCTATTAGGACCAGTCAAGCAGTCTAGCAATAGTCGTTGATTAAAATGGGCTCTTTGCACTGAAAAGCAGCTTTAAAATGCCTTATAAAAAGGAGAAATTACGTTGAAGTTATAGTCCTAAACCTCTCTTGGCCAGCCGTATCCCATATTTGAAGCTTAACACGCTGTCCATTCACTTCTAATGTTTTGATCTTGAAATCCACGCCTATTGTTGTAATATAATTATGTGAGAACACATTGTCCGAAAATCTTATCAACAAAGAACTCTTGCCAACTCCTAGAAGATAAAAAGAATAAAGGGATAAGCTGTCAAGATAAACGAATAAGTTTGTGAGGAATTTTCTGAAGACAGTAATAGTGACATTTAAATACTGTCCTCAGAAAATTTCTCATTAACGTCTTCTTTTACTATCATGGAAAGGCAGTGTGCACTTTGTCGTTATTTATGTTGAAAAACTGTTCAAACTGCTGAGGGAATCTACAAATTAAGATTTCTAATTCACCCACAACAATAAAACAAGGGGTTAAGGTGTCTTTAACTTCCCTAATTGTTGGTGCGCAACTATGCACCACTGAATACTAATGAATTAAGCCTCAAACGAATAAGCTCTGTCAAACGAAGCTTATAAATGAGTGTATGACAATTGTTTGTCAAACAGTTCGTCAAAACAATCAGTCAGTAAGCAGCGACTCGTGCTGATAGCGAATGAAACTCTAAAAAAACAGGTTCTGATGACAATATATAAATATCGACAGTTGGCTTTTCATGGTGACTCTAAACATGCAAAGTTCAATAAGTTTAAAGTTATCTACCAGAAGTTACGAGCCTGAGACAATTTGCCCAATTTTCAAAAAAGGAGAAAACATCCCCCCTAGAAAAAAAACGAAAAACTGTGGTTTCGATGAAAATTGCACCCTCAAACATTACACAGGTGTCAAGCCAGTATCTACAAAATAGGTAATTTTGTAATTTTTCGAGAAGGACAATTAAGCGTGCCTGTTTATTTGTTAAACAAAAAATCGCGAAGAAAGGAAACGAGGACAATTAACAGCCAGTGAAAAAATTGAAAAATTATGCAAATATTTCGGTCAAGACCTCCGCTTGACCGTCCTCAGTGCAGAATAAAACTCCGGTAACAATCAAACTGGAAAGCGATCAGCCTTTAAAAGTGCTTTACGCAAAATGAAATTCTGAAATGCCATTTAGACTTGTGTTTTTTATTCAGTTACCCTTTCACCGTTACTAGGACAGGGTCGTCCAATTTTAGTTTCGTGTTTTTATTTTAAGGTTTGGTTTTTATATTTTTATCAGTTTTATTCTGCACTGAGGACGGTCAAGCGGAGGTCTTGACCGAAATATTTGCATAATTTTTCAATTTTTTCACTGGCTGTTAATTGTCCTCGTTTCCTTTCTTCGCGATTTTTTGTTTATCATGATTAGCCAGTGTGGTCTCAGAAATTGTTTATTTGTTAGTTTTTTCCTTCCTCCAGATGTGACCGTACCAAACTAACGGTCCTAATATATCGGAAGAGAGCTTAGTCGAACGGGAATAGAAATTTTTTGTTTTCTTTTGAAGAAGCAAAGGAGATTTTACAACAGCAAATTGTCATTTTCTGTAATTTTGTGGCGTAAAACAGCAATTTCGGCCTAAAGGGGGCCACCTTTAGGCCAACCTGTGCAAAAACGCGAGAGGTATTTTTTTAAGCTTATCTATTTACTCATTGAACACCCATCATTCACATAACATGATAAGATGAAGTAGAGGGAAAAAACAAGAACAAGAAGCCAATAACTGCACTAACTCTTGTCACAGCAACGACATTTAACGATAAAAATAAAGCATGAATTAGAAACAAATTTAAATATTACTGCACTAAATGTGGTCATGACACAGACATACAAAAGTACTAAACATTATTAAATTAGAGCATGATAACAATCATTCTGTGAAGAATTGAGTTTTCGGTTATGCCTGACAATTAATTTAGAAATTGCAGGTCAGGGTAAAGGAATTTAAATTTTCTAATCAATCGAGAATTCCTATGTCAAGGGGGTAACCGAAGCAAATATTTAGAGAACTGAAAGAAAATGGACCGGACTTTTAGACAATCAGTTCAAACAATCAGACAATCAGTCCAAAACGAAGCAACATATAAGCTATGAGGGAAGACTATGGCATTGAAAAGGCTAGCTAATAGTAGGCAGTTGAATCAAAATTTTGCTGCAACAATCGATGCATAAGAAGCAGATATACGAGACGTATTTTTTAATTAAGGTCTGTTTTATTGTAGACACTAGTAGTTGTCCTGTTCTGTGCTTTCAAAATTTTTAAGACTATCGACTCGTGCTCCCCTTGGGTAATAAAACTCCTAAAGCGGTCCACAAAAACTAAAAATTTGAGCGTGTAATGAAGTTCTTGACTCGTTATCACGAAGAAGGTGATGGCTTGTTTAATCAGATCGTAACACGGAGACGGAACTATAGTGGTCATGCAATCTTTCCCCTTCCAAACTATCTACAATAACGACAAAAGAGTAATACCACTTGGTTCCATATTCAGCACACTCCAGATATGACACTTGCTACCATGATGATCCCATACCAGACCCCCTCCCACTAATAATGCGTTGCTATAGTCCTAGCCTATATACAAAATTTGCTGATTTTGTTGGTTTGCATTATTTTTTGTACTTATTCATAAATTTTGTAAAGCTTAGGCCATTACCAGAAATTTGGAGGGGCGGAGGCTGGGAAGCAATTACCATGGTAGCATGTCTCATGCTTACTTATCTCATTTCTAAAGTCAAATTACTTCACTTTAAGTCATCCCCTCACCTGATGGACAGATATAGTCTACTTTATATATTCCTGTTATATTTTACAAAAGAAAACCCCAACATCATGGTTGCCCCAATAGGGGCAACCATGATGTTGGGGTTTTATTATTCACTGCTAGCAGAACACTGGAGCACCATAGAGAGCTGTTTAAGGGTTCATTTGAAAAGGAGTTTCAATATCTACTGCCTTTTGTAATTAATAAGAGATAACTTTGGAATACAATGCATTTTCTGACAAAAACCTGCATCTTCATTTACAAGGTGGTAACACACATATCTTTTGACAAGGAAATTATATCACATAACATGAATATAATATCACATAACATGGGAATATAATATCACATAACATGATATTATAAAGATAGAAGACATATATCCTTTGAAAATAACTCTGCTTGGCAACATGGGGCCGGGGTTCAATTCCAACCGCAGCAATGTTGGGTGACAAGCTTGCTACTTGTCCCTGTAAAAAAGACCCAGCAACTGAAACGTCGATTCGATGCCCTATCCACCAGCAATGGCTCGAAAGGGTCTTTATACTTTTATCCTTTGAAAATACGCTTCTCTGAGATATGACATATTTGAGTGGCTTTGGTGCCTGATTTCCATGGATTTGTCCTTTGCTAGATCCAATTAAGAAAAAGCCAAAGGCCTTTTCCTGGGCTTGAAATATTTTTATATATTGGAATAAGAAGTCTTTTAAAGTACTATAAAACTTGGCTGTTGAATGGCAATTAAATTGGAATGAGAAGTATTTCAGAAACACTATAAAACTTAACGTAAACAGTGGGGGATTGAGAAGGGGTCAGCCCCTTTCATAAAGGAAAAACTTCTGTTTGTTTTAAGTTTTAATGTGGCTCTTTTCAGATAAGAAGTTATTTTTTCTTTAATTTAATATTCATTAATGATTACTGACATAGAGACAATATGAATACACTAATTGATCCCTTTTTCATGCTCTTTCCTAAGATATTACTCATTTTACTCTTAAATGTACCCCTTCCCCTTGATAGTCCCTATATAGCCCTAAGATACGGTTTGTGCAAACTAAAAACAGACACTTACAAAACAAAGTCTTACTTTATAATACACCCAATGCTTCTATTAATCACATTATCATGTTCACTTCCATTGGTATGTACATTTGTAAAACATTTTTATATAATAATTGATATCTAATTCCTTTAACGAAGTATCAATAAAGTTGTAAAGATGAGTTTTTATATTTCATATATCTTATGATGTGTAGTGGGTTCTAGCCTATGTTGGTGACATGCTAACAGCAGTCCACATCAAGATTGCCAGGACCGAACAGCTCATGTGAAAATAGGAAACTATATATGGAAATCTAGGTTAACAAAAAGAGCTTCTTTAATGTATGTTAGTAAGAAAGCAGATATCAACAGTTTCTCTGATAATAGACTCCTGAGTACGGTCAATTTTTGTATCTTTAGAGGTTTTTAGTATTGGAGGGTAATGTTTACCTTAGTTTTGAGTTTTCAATTTTTTTTTTCAGTGACTTTAGTTTTTGAAAATACAATTCCTGTTATTCCAGTAGAATTTGTGAAACAAAGAAACAATGAAACCTTATAAATTGGGACTGAACAAAGATATGAGGTACGAAACTTTTTTTTGTGCCTCGTCTGAGCAGAAGATCTATTTTGCAAGGTTTAGCTTTTATAATACAAAAACTATCAAATGTCATCAAAGATCAGTGCCCTCTGGAGGGAGAAGGAGGGGATGTAGGTGCTTCAAAATATGTTCCCATGAGTTCATTAGGGCTATAAATGCATTCCTGAGAGTTTGCTACAACTGGGTTTGAATCCTAGGTCCCGTATAGTCAAGCTGAGATCCAATCAACAGCACCACCACAGGACAGCCAATAAACTAGAATTTTATCCCTTTTTGCTTCAATTTTTGAGCTAATCATGATTAAAGAAAAACTAATAAAAGAAGAAGATTACTAAGGCTTTTAAAAATACACATAAATATAATTTTTTTGAATTAGGCTAGTGTTACAACTACTACTAACAACTCACAACAGCACTGAGCCACCTGATGCCAACAAAGCTAAGTACGCTCCTCCTTCATTCCAATCTATTCAAAGCCTCCCTCTTTACACCCTCTCTAGCAGTTTCCATTTCCCTTAAATCTTTCTTTATGACATCCTCCCACCCCAACCATGGATCACTATCAATGCAGAAGCATACTGCCGAACCCTGAGAAAGCTACGCAGAGCGATTCAAAACAAATGACGCGGCATGCTGACGAAGGGAATTGTCCTTCTCCATGACAATGCAAGACCTCACACTGCAGGTAAGACCCGCATTTTGTTTGACAGCTTTAGACCGCCCACCCTACAGTCCTGATCTAGCGCCGAGCGATTACCCTCTGTTACTCCGCCTCAAACAATAGCTCAATGGCATCCGTTACAATGAGACGATAACGTGAAAACAGCAGTGAACTCTGGGTCATCGGAGCAAGCGGCAAGTCTTTATGAAGAGGGTGTTTTAAAATCAGTCGAGAAATATGGTAAGTGTTTGACCAAACTTGGCAACTATGTTGAAAGATAAAGTAAAGTATGTACTGTCTGAAAATAAATTTATTTTTTTAAATAACCTTTCGTTGTGTACGTATGTTCAAACGGGCCGTGCTTAAAAAAAGCCTCGTACGTCGTGTGAGACAATCTAGGAGCAGGGATAGAGTGTGGCGTAGCGAGGAACCAACGGGAAGACATAGATAAAGGAGGTGATCAACGGCTCTAACAGTGGTATTGCCAAGCGCTACTTTGGAGGGTATTGCTGAGATTTAAAACGTTATCTGCATAAAAAAAAAATCAAGAGATATATTCAATGAAGATGGAATCAGAGATGGGAGCATTGGTCTTGAGCATCCAACTCACAATTATTGAAAACATTAGAAGAAACTGCTCCTTGACGTGCACCTTTCAAGACAGGAATGAGTTTCCTACGTGGAACAAGGGACATATTTTTATCCGGAGGCAGTTTCATGCGAATTCATAATCGAGAGTACATATCTAGAATACAGTGAATCACCGAGGAATTCAGTCCATATTTGACCGGATTCAGTCCAATATTTGAAGTGGAGCAATATTTTCGATGCATTGTTATCAGATTACATATGGGTTTGAAGGAGGCAGTGGTAGCCTCCCTCACATTTAATGAGACTGGGATTCAATAGTCGCAGGTACAAGGCATAGATAAAGAGCGGCCCTTGTCCATAGAATCCAAAACATTAAACGCTGAAGTTTTGATTACAATATTTGCAACAACAAAATCTACTATTTATTCTGATTCTAAATATGTGAAACTTATTAATTTTAAAACTGCTCACCAAAGGCTTAGGAGATAAAGTTTCATAGTTTCAAAAAGGGGTTTACACTCTCTCAAAAAGAGTCCAATCTTTATAAACATTTTACAAATAAACGTTCAGTATTGATGCTCAGGAGGTGAAAACTAACCCTTGTTACGGGGATGATAGGATATTTTGAAAAATTATATTTTTCCTTCAAAAAGTAAATACACTAAATGAATTCTTCTTCTTGGAGCCTTGTTTTCCAAAAGTTAAACTTTGATATAAAGAATGGGACTTGAGGAGGCGCTAACCGTCTGCATATCTAGGGTAGCCGTGGTATTAAAAACGACACCGCTCTTCATGCTAAACTCTGACTTTTTGCCTCCAATGCTTTACGAAAGGATACTCAAACTCAAGGGTAATTGAAATGGCACAAAGTGTTCTTCACGATTCCTCAGAAACGGTAGACCTTATTGGTTAAATAAAACACATGTAATCAATCAGTAATTACATTTTTTTTCTTTCATTCATAAATGCTTTTAGTAAAGCACTATAAAGCTTTCAAACACCTCGTGGTGACGAACAGTAGTTAATTAGCAACTGGTGCTAGCGGTAACCCAAACTCTAAAAAAAGGGTTCTGATAACAATATATCAAACAGTTCGTGGTAATGAACTGTAAGTAAGGAGCGACTCGGCCCAATAGAAACCAAAACTCTAAAAAACGAAATGTTCATAACAATAGATACATCCAGGGATTTTCGTATCGAACCAATAGCCCTAGAAGATACAGAAGATACAGAGAGGACTCATTCGAACAAAACTTTAAAGTTCTAGTGCCCTTTTTAAGTGATCAAGAAGATTGGGGGCAACAATCCCCTCCCCGTGCTTTTCCCCCCAAAGTCATCTGATCAAAATTTTAAGAAAACAATTTTGTTTAATATAGCTGAAAGGTAGACATGACCCCCCGAAGCCCCCGGGGAAAAGGGTGTAAGCTGTAAAACTTTCCCGTTGTTTACATTTAATGTTTGTTATTGGAACGTATACAGACATTTTTCGGGAGGGGGGTATTTTCCACGGGGAGAATTTTTCATGGGGAGGGAAGTTTCTGGGGATGAAGTTTCCAGCGAAACTTTACATAGGGGGGATTTACTAAAATTCCTATACGTAAATCCTTTTATTCGTCTTAATTTCTCTTTGGCGACTTAATTCTACATGCGGAGATGTTCAGGGCGAACTGTCCGGGGGGAATTTTCAGCATAGTTGGAATTGTCTAGGGGATTTTTCCTCGAGGAGAAAGATTTTCCGCGAACAAAATTGTTCATGCGAGAATTTTCCATGGCAAAAAATCTTCATGGGGGAATTTTACACGGGAATAGCCTTCCATTGGGGGAGGAGGATTTATGAGAACAATTTTCCAAGGAGGGAAGGAGTTTTCTGGTAAGATTTGAAAAACGATCAGAAATTAAGTAAAAAAAAAAACATTTTTTTCAAGTGGAAGTAGTTTAAGGAGAAATTTATATGCGGAATTGCCCAAGGAAATTTTCCAGGTTAATTTTCAGCGAGGATAGAATTGTTCAGGGGAGTTTTCCAGGGGGAGGGGGTCACACGGGAAGAACTTTAAAGGAAGGAATTTTTCATGGGGGGATTTTCCATGGAGGGAGAGGTGGATTTCCAAGCATTACTTGAAAAAGGATTACAAATTAAATAAAAAACAAGTTTTTGAACTGAAAGTAAGGAATAACGTCAAAAACTTAAAACGAACAGAGATTATTCCGGGTATGAGGTGGCTACACCTTCCTCAATACCTCACTCTTTACAGTATATTTTTACTTTTTGTCGCAATTCTTTAAGAACGACTCCTGAAACATAAGAGCCGTATAATTGGAATAAGAAGTTTTTCAAAGTACCAAAAAACTTTAGCGTTATTTTTTTTAATCTATCCTATAATGTTTTGTTTTTATATTTTAATTCTTCTTTTGGTGTTTTAGGGTGGCTGGGAGTTGAGTTATCATAGCAAGGCAAGATAAAGATTAAAGAAATTAATATTGCTTGTTTATTTGGAATAAAGAATTCTGCTCATCTTTATTTTTTTTTTTTTTTTGTTCTGACTTGGATTTTGACTCCATGTTATTGAAAATAAATGAAAAAAGGAAAAAGAGAGTAAAAAAAACTTTAAAGGTACTTCATACAGGAAACCTTTCTAATGTACGCCTAGTGGACTATATACACTACTTATTTTGTGAACAGGGTTTGATGGCTTTTTGAACACTTTCTTTACATAAAATATCGCTTGCTTATTTGGAATAAAGAGTTCTGTCGATTTTAAATTTGATTGATTCTGAATTAGAGCTTGACTCCAAGTCATTTAAATTAGATTTAAAAAAGAATACGCCCCTTAAAGGTACTTCAGATGAGAAAGGCTTCTGATGCACACCTAGTGGCGTTCTCGACCGCAAGGGGCGAACTGGTATCATGTTGTATAGTTGTCAGTACCAATCCAACTCCACGGGAAATTAAAAACAAAAAGACCCTTAAAGGTAATTCAGATGGGGAAATAATTATTATAACACACAGTTATGAACTTGCTTCCGCAGTGTTAACATCTAATTGGTGTTTTCACTCTTGGTATTTGCCAGTCGAAATTCCCCGTGTGTAACTTGAATATTTACAGACCGTGCATGTCCCTGGACTTTCCTAAGTGATATTAGTGACCTTAGTTCTTGTTAATTGGATTATAGGATCTGAATTATAGTTCTGAACAGTGAAAGAAATGAGGTGATATTTTTATTTCCAAATGGATCATGTCTGCCAATAAGGAACCTCCTGAAAAAGACATAGATGTATCACCTTTCCTACCCTCAAAAATAAAATTCCCTTTAACACCCCCCCCCCAACTCCTATTTCGAAATGAACCATACATCTTAAGGGAGCACAAGCCCTAAACATCCTTCAAGCTAAAAGTACCGGTGAAACCCCTGGCAAAAAAAGAAAAAAATGATGCAATTAGATCACCCCCTGAGGAACCCCAACCCGAGATTATATCACTCCCTGATGATTCCCAACCAATTGAATGGCTACCTAGCTCTCTAGATCAGCAAAACTATTACATTGTGACCATCAAGAAAATCAATGGTCGACCCTTTACAAGGGAGCTGCCAATGGATTTTAGAAATAATATATTTTTACTAGTTTAATACTCTATTGTAGTAGATTCCAAAACAAGTGTTTTGATTTTTATTTATATGTAATCCCATACTGCCGAGTCGTCATTACAGTCATTGTCAGTGTGCTTACTCTTTATATTTTTCAAATTCATATCACATACTACGGAAGTAGAAAACTAAAAGAAATCATGTTTGTATGTTTTTTACCCTAGTATACACCGGGAGTAATTTAAAACAGAACTAAGTTATTCTCCAGGTCATCAGGTCCAACCAACGAGAGCCGCAAGAATCAGCTTGAAAAATGATGGTAATCTTATACCCAGTCACTCAGTGCTCATTGTATGCAAAAATGAGTTGCAAAGAGAAGTTTTTCTGTATGGTATGGCCCTTCGCCATAAGTCCTATAAACCTAAGCCCCTACAATGTGCAATTTGCCTAGCTCATGGTCATACCAAAAATAATTGTAAACAGTCACTCCAATCATGTCAAAAATGTAGTAAAACCATCCAAGTTACAGAAAATTGCCCCGAGAAAGACGCCTTCTTTAAAAATCTTAATAATAAGGGGCACCTGGGACTTAAGAAGTAGCTCTGTCAAGTCTATGACAAGAGAGCCGAAATTCTCTAGAACTCTGTGAGATAGAAATTGCCCTATTTTGTCGTAGCCGCTACAATCCCTAGACAACCAACTCCAATTCAACCCTTAAATAGCCAAACTGAAGTTTTAAAGAACCAGAGGAAAAAGGTCCCACCCCTAATAGATAAAGGCGTCTCATTTACCCAATGGTCCACTCAATTTCCCCAACTTGAGGCCAAATCGCAACCTTCCTCTTCCCAACTTCCAGTTTTATCATATCCACAACTTATTCATCATCACAATAAAGAATGGCAAAGGTTAGCCACATACCTCACAGTTTCCCATCTTATCAAGGTTGGCAGTGAACCAGTTGAACTAAAAAATATTCTTAAAAAAAAGGCCATTACTACGTTCCTAGGAGAGGAAATCTGGCAAAAAGCTACGGTCCAACTTTTATCCTTCAAAGAAGGCATGGAATGCCATTCTAACTCAACATTTTCAACGATCCCAACTTTTACCAAGTCCCCTAGAAATTTGAAAGAATCACCAACACTTGAAACGATGGTAGGAGCACCAAGCCATAGCAAAAAAAAAAAAAAAAAAAAAAAAAAACAAAAAAAAGTCGACTAACACAGTAAAACAGAAATTTACGACTCTACACGACGTCTCGTTGACCGAGGAGGATGTCGAAAGAAAAAACTAATTGAAAAGATACCTAAAAAGTATACTTGATGGCTATTTAATATGTGGCTTTTCATTTTAACTTAATTAGTCCCTGCCTAATAACACTACTTTTAATTATTCCGACAAAGAAGGTATCCAGTACGCCAACCCTATCAGTAGCTCCAATGGTACCTTAACTCATGCTAGTTGTAATTACCTTGATATTCTCGATTTTGCTACCAATGTGAAGCCAAAACTAGTAAATAATAATTCCCTTAATGCTCTTTGTTTCAACATCAGAAGCATCCGGGATAAGTGGCTCAAGATTAAAGATTTAATTTCATTCAATGGTGTCTGCCCTTTTAATGTAATAGGATTAACAGAGACATGGCTTTCCGATAATGATGAAATTAGTGATTTTTCACTCCATGGCTACCAAATAATCCATATGCCCAAGAGATTGACAAAGTGTTCTGGGGGTATCTCACTTTACATCCATTTGAATATAAATTTTACCAGGCTATCAGATTGCGAATCTATTTTCTCTACACAAATAAATCTCAGCTGCATTTATTCAATAATTGTTAACACAGTTATTGGTCAAAATTCCTATATAGCCTACTTTCCTTATTTAATCAACCTCCACCATTTCCGACCTCATGTTTTTGTAATCTGTTTGATGATTTTTCAAATTTTATTAATCTACCCCATAAAAAGGCAATGGTTCTTGGGGACTTTAATTGTAACCTACTCAATGTTGGTAAAAATATTGAATCTGATACTTTTTTTTGAATCGGTAACCGCGAGTGGTCTTCTACCCACAATTTTTTTTCCCCAGTAGAGTCGATCCTGTGAGATCAACTTCAACATTAATTGATAACATTTTTGTATCCACTTCCCTGGGAAATGACCTGTCCTCAAATATAATATTTTAGGATCTGTCAGACCATTTTCCTGTTTACCTGTCACTCCCTTCACAACCACTACCTCTACGCTCTAGAATTAATATCCCAACACCTACTAGAAACTACAGCTCTGCAAATATAACCCATTTTATCAATTGCCTAAGAACCACTGACTGGTCCGATGTTTTTAATTGTCAAGACGTAAATTCTGCCACAAATGGTTTTGGGCAAAGGCTAAGTGAGATTATCCATTCAACTTTTCCTATTCGTAAACATAACCGTAAAACTATCCCTATATGCCCATGGATGTCACATAGCCTCATTGTCTCCTCATATCGTAAAAACAAATTATATAAGTTAGCCTGTAAGACCAATAGTGACATTGCCTATCAAATTATAAAAACTTATACACTAAACTCATCCGTGAAGCGAAGAAAAATTATTATTACACAAAAATTCTCAATTGCAAAGGAAACCTGAACAAGATATGGTCCACCATTAACGATATACTCTCAAAAAAATAGAAAATCAAAGTCTATATCTATTCACCTTAAGGACACAAATGGTAGATTATTTGACCGTTTACGTGCACCTGGCGCATTTAATAATTATTTTTCTAATGTTTCTCATACTCATTCCCACTCCTCCTTACAGACTGCCTTCCTCTGCTTCAATTCTGGATCCAGGTTTTTCTGCCTAACTGATAACAATGAGGTACTTCAAATCATCGGTTCTCTTCCGATGATTTTTTTCTAATAGTTTTACACCTGACTGTCTTGGATTAAGCAATAAGATCCTGAAGACCATATCTCCTTTTGTTTGCGAGCCCATAATGCATATTGCCAACCTATCTTTAAAACCCACGGAGTTTTCCCTGATTTACTAAAGTCAGCCATTGTTATCCCAGTTCTTAAAAAGGGCGATCCAACTGAGATAGATAATTATCGTCCAATCTCAATTCTCCCTGTTATATCCAAAGTGCTCGAGAGAATCATCTTCAGACGTCTGTCTCCCTTTCTGTTTGACAGTCAGCACTCTGTTTCCTTGATTTTTCTACACCCCTATGGCTTTAGGACGATATTTTGCACTTCTCATGCTCTAAGTGACGCCACATACGCTCACAACTCGACATTAAAAAAAACTGTATTGGGTTTGTTTTTCGATTTTTCTAAGGCCTTTGACACGGTCGATAATAGTATTTTAATAAGTAAATTAAATAGTTACGGTATTCGTGGTGTTCCCGTCTCTTGGTTAGACTATTATCTATCTGGAAGGGTACAGAGTATGTGCTTATGTGGAGTATTCTCTCAGCCATTACCTGCTCAGAGGGTTGTCCTGCAAGGCTCTATTTTAGGCCCTATTTTGCTTCTACTATATATCAATGATGTTATTATGGACGTGGGCCCTTCTGTGTATCCTGCACTATTTGCTGATGACAGCAACTTCTTCATCACCGGCACCAATTTACCATCGAAAATAAACTCTGCCCAAGTCCTTCCGAACAGAGTCCAGGCGTGGTGCCTTACGAATAACATGACCATTAATAGCAAAAAAAGAGTCCAAAAGTATTATTCAGAACCCCATACAACAAAGACGTAATTCAATCTGCTCTTGGTCTCAAGTACTCCTCCGACATCCTCCCACAAGTTGAGATTGCCAAGTTTCTTGGTGTATTTATTGACACATGCTTGTCCATCTCTAATCATACTTCTTACATCACAGCAATAATTTTGAGACAAGTAGCTATGATTAGCCGTGTGAATTATTTTCTTCCTCCTGACATCCTAGTTACCCTCTATTATTCCTTTATTTTCCTTACCTTTCTTATTGCGGATCAGTTTGGGGAAATATAACCGGTCTTTCACTAAAAAACTCAAATTTGCCCAAAACCGTGCCATTAAAGCAGTTTTTCGGCTTCCCCGTCTATATCCAACCCGTGATTTGTATTCAGATTTTGGCATAGCTCCACTTGATCAAATCATACAAAAATGAAACTTATCACTTGCTTACTCGACTGTCCACAATAATCTTCCTCCTCAACTACTAAACAGTTGTAATATTAATAATTAAGAATCCCGCTGTCTCCGTTCATCCAATAGATCATTTATAATTCCTAAATGCGTTTCTAGTGCTGCCCAACAATCTCCCATTTACAAATCCATTATTCAATAGAACAAAATACCCTCCAGTGTTGAACTAGTCACAAGTTTCTGCAAGCTGTATAAAAATGTAACAAAACTTGATAATATAATTTAATCTTTCAATTTTTAACCAATTAGCTTTAATTACCCATGTTTTATTATTCTATCTTTTTTTTTTCAGTGTTATTTTAATTTTTTTCTTCTTTCTTTGGTCCTTAACAAGTTCTCTTCTAGGATCTTTATTGTTATTGATGTTTGTGTTATGTTTTTATTCGAATAAATTGAATTGAACCCAAATATCCTTCATATGCACGAACAAAGCGGCTATTCTCCTTGTTTTAGCAGAGCTTCTAGGTATTTTTAAGGACGTTATCAATTGATTTCCCCTTCCCAAGAACTCCAAAAATTGAGATGTTAGATTGGTCCCCTTTTTCGTAAGGGTCACTTTATACTTAGGGTGGTATGAGCAGGGTCATATAAGGCCTGCCAAGGTCTCTGGGATAAAAACAAAATGACACTGGGATCTTAGACGAATATCAAATGCAAGCCAAAACTACAATTATAGTAGGCTATGATATCTCTAATTATTTAGTGTCTTCCGCTTCTACCAGCTACTTGCCTTTCCTTGAAAAGAATCTCCTCATCCCATTTTGACATCTCCCTGCTTTTTCCTGCAAGTTTCTGCCATAAAAGCAAAACAAACAAATTAAAAAAAAAGTGGTTCCATCCTGAACTAAACCACAGACCTACTATAGGGAAAGCAGACATGATGCTATAGAGCTAGGTAGAAAGAACTCATATACAAATTAACATTCAAGTGCATTTATGTTCAAATTCCACCCCCCCCCCCCTCCACCTTTCTCTTGGCTGAAAATGACGAATAATTGTACTGAAACGGATAAATCTTGGTAAACTGATAAACTGAAAAAAAAAAAAAACTGTTTAAGCGCTCGTTATATACCTTCAAATACAAAACTCTATTATAGAGAATGAAGGTATTGAAATCCAAATGAAAAAAAAAAACACTATTTAATTATGTAAAACCCCCGCCATAAAAAAAAAGTTTTCTGCAATTGCATACCCTCGCAGCAAAACAAAGTACTGGGTGCAGTCATGATCTTCTTTAGCAACGTGTAATTATTATGGAATAATAAAATAATTACTACATACCACTATCTCCTATGATAAGTAGCTTAAATAAATGATCATAGTCCTTTGCCATGCTTATTAATCTTTCTGTCCTTACTTTAGAAGAGTGGAGTTAGCTCAACAACCTGAAAGATATATTATAAGTCAGCTTATTAATTAACAAGAATGTAATACAAAGCATATGAGAATATATTATGTAACTATGTGTACTTGCACAAAGAGGGTTGGGAAAATACCCCTCTTCATAAGATAACTCCAAAGAAACACCCCTAGAAATTTTGGCCTGAAAAGGCTCTACTATTTTCAACCCCTTCTCCCTATGCTTAGGTCTGTGTGGACCTATCACTATAGGCTGATGTGTGAAAAAAAAGTGCAACCAGAAAAGTCTTCAGATAAAACTAATGACTCATGAACATAAAAAAATATGTGAACACACAAAATGGATATAGAGCAGATTCTGACACTTCAGATATGTACTGAGAAATGCTCTTAGGATCACATAATTTAAAATAACTATGAAGTTGTCAATTAACGCATCCAATACTTACCAGAAAAGTGAACTAGAAAAATTGGTGAGTTGTACAGATGTTGTGACAAAAAGAAACAAAAACAAACATAAACAGCAGGTAACCTGAAAAGGAAGCGTCACTGCTTGATCTCTATTTTATTCAGGTTGATATTCTTAGAGTTACTGATGGGCATTTTAAACTGATAATATTGGCCAAAAATTCCAGGATGGTTATGTTTTATAATGGGTTCATCAAACAAAACATGGTAACAAACTTTAAGTACATAGTAGCCCATGCCAACAGCAACCAAAGCTCCTAAAAAAGGAAAAAAGTTGTGATTAAAAAATATACACATAAGAGAATTTTCCTTTCATATTGATTCAAAATACATAATATTTCTCGAGTTCATTTTTTTTACAGTTATAGGATTTTACCCCATAGCCACCATATATTTTGAACTCTTCCCAATAAATATCTTTAGGGTTGCTCTGCTTCATTAAACTTTTATAATTTCAACAATTGTCAAATGTCATCAAAGGTCAGTGCACTCTGGAGGGAGAACGAGGGGATGTAGGTGCTTCAAAATGTCTTCCCATGAGTCTATTAGGGCTATGGATGCATTCCTGGGAGTTGCATTCATTTAACTCAACTACTTTCCAAGACAGCAAAATGCCCCTAAACTATCGTACTGGATCAACAATACTTTTTGACTACCAAGGTTCTTGCATTGCCCATGCAGTGTATAGCTATAACTGGGTTTGAACCCTGGGTCCCGTATTACCAAGCTGAGATCCAACCTACAGCATAACCACAGGACATCACCCAAACTAGAGTTTTATCCATTTTGTGCTTACATTTCTTAGCTAATCATGATTTAAAAAAAAAGACATAGTACAAGAAGAAAATTACAACACTATTCAAAAAAACAAATCAAGCATGAAGAATCCGAATATGAAGTTAGAAATCAGGCTTTCCGTATCAAGGTATCAATTTTCACCTTCATGGAATGGGAGGAAGCATGGGTAAAGTACGCAGATAATTATTTGACAGATTCCTTTGACGAAAGAATCATTTTATACAAAATAAAGTAGTGTATTGCCAAATATGAGGTCAAAAAGCATTTTTCTTTATTACTATTTACCTGATTTCCACCTCTGAGGACTCTGTAATATGAGGGGTTGATAAGTAAAACTTCTTGAAAACAAATTCTTTAATCGAGATTAAAACTTAAGATCAGTCATAAAAAGGATGTTTATAACTCAGGTAAATTAATCACAAAAATATTTTGATTTTAAAGCACAGACCGAAACTAATTCTTCTTCCTACTCGTCATTGTTATCGTCCTCATCCTGTCTTGCTGCAGCGTTAGCACATAACCCCCATTTAAACCCCCCCCACGGGCGAAGCTAAAGGGGAAACCGTTCCGACGGCAGCTGAATCTGAGAGACTTGCATCCGCTGGTGCATTGGCACCGCATCATCTTCAGAAGATCTTCTGGTGCTGGTGAAGCATCTGTCATAATGGGAAGATACATATTCCGTGACGAAGAGGCACCAATCCCACTCTTTGGGCTTTAGCGAAGTGGCCGTCTCTTGCCACTTTATTATTTGCAAATAGCACCTGTAAAAGCTGGTACTTTGCGGCAGCCAAAGTTGGCGGAAGCCGCTCTGCCTGAACGAAAGCCTCTGGACTTTCAACCTGCATAGTAAATAACCGCACCCGGACATCCTTCAGGGTCTCCTCATTACTTTTCCCTTTGTGTGTGCGCAGCAAAGCTTTCTTTCCAGCTTCGGTGATCTCCTGGTGGTTGAACCCTGGTGACATGAAGATCTTTCAAGCATTCTTAAAAATACCATCTTTAAGTGACAAGGAAACCACTGCTGGCTTTCCTACGCCGCTAAGTCTAGATGTTGTATCGCAGCCAGACATTGCGTGGCAAACGAGTAGATTTTCTGCTGCTTCGGCTCCTAGTTTGTTCTTGATCCTTATTATGTCATACACTCGTCGGCTATTTTCCCGCCTATCTGTCTGCATAGAGATATCACATGCATCAAGCTTGGCATGGTACAGCAGAAGTACTAATAGGTCGGTATCATTCCCAATCAAACTGGTCGATAAAGTTTCAACACAACTGAATGCAATTTGTACAACTAAGACATCAGCATAATCCTGAGCATGTATAACTTGACATCCTGAGTTCACCAGCCTCTTAGTTAGTAGGTTGATGAAGCGTTGTTTATTTTTGGGACTTCTCCGAAATTCCTCCTTACTTTTGACGATCTTCATGTTAGGAGAGAATTCAATCGTTGGACACAACAAACCTTTGGTTCTCTTCAGCCGTATGCAATTTTTCGTCGTTGGTGTATCAGTGTAAGAGTCAAAACTACCACTGCCTGGCCGGAATGTCTTTTGACATAATCTACGTAAGAGATCACCTTACATTCTGCCACCTTAGAGTATGTGGATCCGGCAGTCCACGGTATTTTGTAGACTGGCCATTCACCGTTCAAAACTCTGGGAGGTTGGCAATGTCACTAGACCGATCCCATCAATTTTCATCAGTGCATTTGTTAGAGATGCCTTGTTGGCTGTCCTTATCATTTCGAACGGACTAAAGAGCGATGTTTGAAAAGTACAAAGCTCAAACGACAAAACTTCGTTCAAGTCAGAACATCTGGTGCTAGCCACTGCGGCTGGACTTTGGAAGATTAGAGCTAGTTCGACAATTTCTCTCTCGCTATCCATCACCACAGATGAATTCTCAGCCATAGTTACGTCTTTCTCCTTTCTCCTAAAAAAATATTTGAAAATTTCTTTTGCTTCCATGTCCTTCAGAATCTTTTCTTGCATAGATTTGGCATTGTCTACGTTTACAGATGACAAAGTGCAGACAACAGAAAACCCATTAAACCGCTGTAAATAGTGACAGACGGGTTCTAGGTGCTCAATACATCGAACTATCTTTTCTATGTCCACCAGATCTCTAGCTTTCCTCGAAGATACCACTTCTGCGTGATTTTCAATATTCAAATCTACAAGGCCAGTCAGGTTCTGCATGCGTTCACTAATGAGAACCAAAGTAGGCACGTAGATGTCCTAATTGTCTGCTGCAATTCAGTCATGCCTATATCTCTCGTCAGACCACCACTCGAGTTTTCATACTTCTCATTAACATTTGTTCGATCATCAACTCAGGAGAAAGTGCCATCCAATAGTTGTCAGTGCTCCGGATGAACACGTATCTAGTCTATCCTAGGTTGTCTTTCCTCAACTGAAAAATCGACCGCACAAACAGCCAAGTAGACTTCGTGTAAAAATTGTGCCCAGAAGCAGCAAAGTAAGGAGGCATTTCTAACAAAGACTGTAGATAAAGCTCAAAATTGCCACTTCGTTCAGCTTTCAGGTTCTTTCTCAAGATTCCAAGCAGGGCCAGGTACTGAAGCCAAAGACGGGCAGTTCGGGACTCGGATAATGGTTATTTTTCACTATGAAACATTTCATGAATGAGCTCTGCTGCTTCCCACACCTGTGCTTTGTCAATGGTATCTCCCTCAAGGAGCGACCCGTACGCCTGTTTTCCCTTTTCAAGGGGTTCTGGTAGCACGTCATTGCCATCAAAAACTCTGCTATTCAGTTCTGATGATAAAAGGTTCGCATAAATGGCTATCTCCAACATTCCATGGCCTCGCACAGCACGAGAGACAGTTTTGCCTTGTAACATACTTCGCCCAGTGTAGGCGCGTATACTTGACTTATGATTTCCAAAAGTCCCACGTCAACCATAAGGAAGCCAATGGCTCCTAGGAAACTGATGCGGGTGTGAAATCAACATAGGACAACAATAGTATTTCTTAAAGCACTTGTGGCAGGCTCTGCATCGACGGTACACTTTGCCTTCCGGTAAAGCGGTTTGTCGAAGGTAATGACTAGAGTTTTTCCCAGCTCGACTAGCGCGCTCGTTAGCATGCATAACTGTAGAATAAACACTGAAGATCAGAAAATCATTGAAAATCAGAAATGATTACCCACTCTTTTGGAAACATAGTTCTAAACAATATCGCACAAAATATTTCTACTCAATACTTGTGGATGTCAGTTTATTCTTTTGTCTTTTTTTTTTCGGGAGTAAATAAAACAGCAAAATCCTTTTATATATCCTTGAACCCAGTTATTAGATCAGCTAAAGAATCGCACTAAGGAATGGCAATCGCAAACTGGAGGGGGGAGAGGATTCTAGATTACTGGTTTGTAATTAAGCTGTTTGAGACTCATATTCTAAGGCGCCCGTCCTAGGTTGATAGGAAATGGTGAATTGACCAGAAATGATTAATATAACTAGTTCATATAGGTCAATTTTCACAACTGTTTTAGGTAAGATGAGGTACTTGACTACGTAGAATCAAGTTTTTAACTTTACTTTCGAATTCGCCACCATTCATTTCATAGGAAACAATCAAAAAATGCGACAACCTCTTAATTTTAGGTCTTAAATAGGTGGAATGGGCATAAAGGTACGGAAAAATGAAAACCTGTATTCAGATTTGGAATCAGCATGCTTGATTTGATAGGAAACGACTATTTAAACTCCAAAACATTTATAAACACAAAAATCAATTTCCCCCCTCATCTTCCCCCTTCAAGGGTAAATTTGGGACACTTGTGCAAGGGGTATTTGGTGGATTTTTTTCGTGTTATTTAGCTGATTTTTCTAGATATTTTGGTGTAAAAAAAAAAAATTATGTTGCAGTTTCCCCGAGGTCTGACAAATTTTCTTCCGTATCTTTCCTCCACTATTGCCTTTCCTGTGCTCCTTAAGATAAAGTCTATCGAAGTGATCTATATAAAGGAGGATAGAACACAATCCTGCTTAACTCCTGATTTAATACAAAACCCGCTACTAACTTGATTTCCTACCTTAACTGCAGCATTGCTGTTCTTGTATATAACACTAATCACTTTAATGCATTTGTCTAGTATACCATACAAGGAAAAGACGTTAAAGTCGTTAAGCCATTAAAGTTCTTCTATGAAGTTCTTCTGTGAAAAAATTGGTCGACACATCCTGTACGCTTCCTAAAACTGCACTATTCTTCTCTTAAAACTTTGTCTACAGATTTTCTAAGTCTAAAAAGTATCGGCATACTAATTAATTTGCTACCTAAAGAAACCATACTAATAGCTCTAAAATTACCACACTAACACTAATCACCTTTCTTATAGAGGGTCTAATTAGGGTTTTCCTAAAATGGGTAGGTACTTCCCCTTTTTCAAAAATCATATTCATAACCCTCAGTAACTTATTTCTAACCTCATCGCCACCATATTTAAGAATCCTTCTAGTTTCTTCCTCACAGAATAAATCTCCATTTACATCCAAAGTGTCACAAACTTTCCTGGTTTAACTGGCTTTACCTCTATTTTCCTTGAACTCGCGTGTCCCGTCTGGGGCCCACAAGTTCATCACATAGATTACTTAAGTGATGATTTGGAGGGGATCCAGAAACGAGCTGTAAAGATCATTCTTTGCGACAAATATGTAGATTATAGCTCCGCTCTGAAGTCACTTGAAATACCAAGCCTTCGCGATCGCCGTTTTCAGCTGATAATTCGTTTTGGCCAGTTTTTATTGTCTAGTCCTGTACATAGGACAATATTACCACCTGAAATGCCTGTCCGCGCAAATACCAGAAGCAAAAGCAAACTTGTGCCCGTCTCGTGCCACACAAACAGACTTAGTAACTCCTTTGTTCCTTTTTTTACAAGTGCTTTTAATAAAATGTAGAGAAGTGTTTTTATGTAAAAAATTTTTCATGTAAAAAAAAGAGCCGTTTAGTGCATTTTTTTTAATGTGTCTATGACAGCTGTTTTTCATTAAAATGATTCTATGATTCTATATTCTATCCTGGTTAAACAAATTTTCAAAATGTTCTGCCCATCCCTCTTTAACTCTTTCCTTATCACTGATTGTGACCCCGTTCCTATCTTTAACTGGAACAAGTCCAGATTGATTACTCCCTCTCAATTTATTAACATACCAGTACAGTATTTTATTATTATGCCATCTAGCTGCATCTTCCATATACTACTACTACTACTAACAACTCACCACAGCACCAAGCCGCCTGAGGCCAACACAAATATGCACGCTCCTCCTCCACCCCAATCTATTCAAAGCCTCCCTTTTTACACCAGCCCACGAAGTTCCCATTTCCTTTAAATCTTTCTTTATGACGTCCTCCCACCCCAGACGGGGACGACCTACTTCCCTTTTAGCCCTAGACGGTTGGCCGAAAAGAACAGTCTTCGGCAATCTGTCATCCTTCATCCGCACAACGTGCCCTAGTCACCTCAGCCTTTCTTTCATTATAGCCCTAGAGAGCGGTATTGAACCACATTTTTTGTATAGCCTATTGTTTGAAATACGGTCAGTCAGCTGGGTACCCAGAACAATCCTTAAGAAATTTCTCTGGAAAACATCTAGCAAATCTTCATCTGCTTTTCGAAGCGTCCATGCTTCAGAGCCATATTTGACCACTGTCAGCACAGTAGCTTCTAATATTCTAATCTTGGTTTGCAGACTTATCTTTCTATTCTTCCAAACTTTTTTTAACTCAGAAAAACACCCTGAACCTTGGCTGTACTACTTTTAACATCTTCACTAATCCCATCATCTTTACTAATAATGCTACCAAGGTATGTTAAGCTTCCCACCTGATCAATTTTTTCGTTACTCAATGTCACCTTTTTATCTTCACTTATTCCTAGCCTTAGTGACTTAGTCTTCCTAACATTAATTTTCAAACCAATCGTAGCACCCTGAACTCGCAAAACCTCTAAAACTTCATTCATTTTGCTCACACTTTCATCTAGGATGCTTAAATCATCAGCATAATCTAAGTCCAGGAGACCTTTTCCTCCCCATTTGATTCCGTGGTCTCCCATTGCCTTTCCTGTGCTCCTTAAAACAAAGTCCATCAAAATAATCCATATAAAGGGGGATAGAACACAACCCTGCCTAACTCCTGATTTAATACAAGACCAGCTGCTAACCTCATTTCCTACCTTAACCGCAGCAGTGTTATTCTCGTACATAGTACTAATGACTTTAATGTATTTGTCTGGTATACCATACAAGGATAAAACCTTTACTAAAGCTCTTCTATCAACAGAATCGATGGCAATTTTATCCATAGCCTTCACTTCACAGCTGTTTAGTTCATAATTTAATACTTTCTCCACTTTCTATACATTCCTCATTTTGTCATATGATCTATCAATCAGATAATTCCTGTACAAGCCCCTCCATCTATCTGTTAAACATAAAGCATTTTAACTAATATTCCTAGTTGCATTCCAAACTTTCTTCCCTAAGGCACGATCAGCAACTTCGCAAATTATTTTCCCAAAATTATTCCATCCACCTTCTTCAATGTCAAATTTTAAACTCTTCAGCTTAGTATTCAACTGTTCCTGGCAATTTTCTCTCAAATTCTCATCCTGGAGTCTACCAATGTCATAGCTTCCTGGAAGGTAGTTATCCTTATGAGATATCAGGTTTAAATTAATATTTGAAACTACTAGATGATGATCTTTACTTTTAATATCAATAACAGCACTCCTTTATACCCTAGTATCTTGTATTGATCCTGCTAGTCTTCAGTTTACAATAGCATAATCAACAACATTAGCTGTCTTACCTTTACGTGAATACCATGTTAAATTATAGGCCATTTTATGATCAAATACTGTATTGGTTATAACTAGATTGGAATACCTACAAAATTGCAGCAATCTGTACCCATTACTGTTTTCTTTTCCTATACAAGTTTACTAAAGTTAGGATACCATCTATCCCTATTTCTATCAACCTTGGCATTAAAATCTCTGGTACTTGTATGATAAGCCCCCTACCACTCAAGTTGTTCATTCATTGGCGCATTATAGAACCGGTTTTTTTTCATTAGTTTCTTCCAGCTTAGTGTGAGACAAGATAAAGAGAAGTGACAGAATAGATGGAAAACACATAATTTGGGCTATATATTTGCACATTAAGGGGGGGTAAAGTATTTGGGCAGTATGAAGTTAAAAATCAATTCTTACTACATAATCTGCAGAATGATTGTACCTAACACATTATGCATGCATACCCGCTATACTTTACCCCACCCCCTAATGTGCAAATATATAGCCCAAATGTGTATATAAAGAATTATATTTTTATCTTACTTTGATACATTTCATTAGTATTGAGCATCAGAGAAACATATTAGAAGAATATTAGGTAAGGGGTATATCATACAAGTACCAAATCTCCAAATTAAAACACCATATTTTTACCCAAGACACTGTCTATTTATTCCTGTAACAAATTAAAATTCATGAGAGTCACTACTATCTTTGTCAGCTGGTTCTACAGGGGCACATACTACTATGGCTGATATCCTGCAATTTTTATTCATAAAAAGAGCAATTAGTTATCTATTATTAATACCTTCCCAACCTAAACAGGACTTAGTAGCTTCCTCATCATGAGCCCTACTACTTGTCTGTGTATATATCCTATCCTTTCTGCATGAGTAATGAAAATTCTATATCATATAATTTCATGTTTCCTATTCCTGGAATGTGAGTTTATGAAACTCCTAATACGTCCATTTCAAAGCGTCTGAATTCGTCTGTCAAAATGTTGATACAATAGTTGTTTTTTAACGTTGTAACATTCCAAGTTACAATTCTTCCTGAATTCAATTCTTTCATAAAATCATGGGAATTATTTTGGCCTCAGGAAAAGGAATGGTCCCAGAAGCAGTGCAGGACAGACACCAACACATCTTCTCAGGTCTACATCAAAGCACTTAAGCTAGCCCAGACCCACAGTTTATAGAATTAGCAGTATGATCATACCCTATCTCACCCATTATAAAAACCCGGACCAAGGTGCGAGTGCTCCAGAGAACGTTTTTGCAGATATAAACATAAGCGGCATTAGATCTTTTCACGGGTAGACAAGTCAGATTTCTCTTGGACACGAAACAAGTGGAAACCCGCTATTACGAATAATGCACTTTGTAACCATTTCTCATTGATTGACGGAAACAGACTAACCCGCTAATGTAGAGATAAGTGGGAGGAGCTTTTTGTTCGTACCGAGAATGAAGACCAGAAATGATCTGCGATAAACTTACTGGATAATTCTATAAACTGTGCCCAGACCAGACAGCAAGAAGTCCCTGGGACCTCCAATCAAATGGAGGCTTTAAGAAATCCTGGGCCAATCTTGGTCACAACATGGTTTTCAGCACTTGTGATGCTCTTCTATCAACAAGAGTCAAAATCGTGCACAGACAGTCTCAAGCCTATTCCCTCCGACTCATTATATATTTATGCCTACAAATATTATGCGACTACAGGGAGCCAACCCATAGCAGATAAATAAGCTAGGAAGAGATTTTTCAGCCCAAAAACACCCACCAAAACAGACCAAACCCAGAACAATTATCCATTAATCAGAATCCTGTTCAAAAGCTTCGTCATTTACTAGGCTATAGTTTCCTCAAGGGTTGCCACTCCTTAAGTGGGAATAGAGTTGTCTGCAAGGTAGCCCTCTGCAGAGGCTGTTGTTCATAGATCTGGATCTCAAGCCCTGCTGCAGTTATCTTCCTATAGAGGGTTCTCCCATGATGATGTTCTGTACCACCATGCAAGTTAACCCATTGCTGGGACAAGCAGGCCTCCCACTAGATTTTTTGTGAAAAATATGAACTTTATAAACTTTTGACCACAAAAATATGAACTTTATAAACTTTTGACCACAAAAATATGAACTTTTGATTGCGCTCTCTATGAACAAATTATGAACCTAACTTTACGATATGTGCACCTCGGGAACTGTCCATGGACACAAAAATTGGCAGTTGCTGTTTTCATAACTGGTGCACATATTCTTCTTGTTTTTTGTTTTTTTTATGAGTTCAGTTAAATGCTTTGAATTTGCATAAAAGTACAAAATACAACCGTAGAAAATACAACAGTACAAAATACTCCACTCTACTTGTTCCTTTTGGCAAAATATGACAAAATTAAGAACGACTTTCGTTTGTTTACCCTACTCTGTATCCGCTCAGCCTCTCTGGCTGCCTCATCTTCTTTGCGCATCGTCCAGCTCAAAGCCTTGATCATACTTTGTGTGAGGCTTATTCTATAAAGTCTTTGGCATCTATGGCTTTTTTCAGACTTCATATCAATCAGTTCTTTTTCCAGGTGTCCAATGGTCATCTTCTCGGATAACATCCTCTTTTTTTCTCTTCTTCTTCTTTCCTTCTGGACTCCTCTTCAGCCTGTCTAGATTGCTCAGCTTCCAGGTACAGATTATAGCTCTGCCATGATCCATCCTGACCTGGAAAAATCACATTCAACGTCAGCGTTCCTATACAACATGCAGAGAGCTGCTTTTACTATCTTTGAAACAAGGATAGAAAAACCGTCCTTGATGGTTTTTCAGATTAAAAACCAAGCTCCATAAAACATCAATCATGTCATGTCCTTGGGCCAACTCGGTTCCAGCTGGAGCAAGTTTCATTTGTCACTGGCAGCTTCAGTATTCACATGGAAAGGCATAAATCCAACCATTTTCACAAAGTTGATTGTTCTTTTTTCAGGATTCAAATCATCCAGCTGCAGGCACCAGAAATGCTGAAGGGCACTTTGACCTAGCGACTTCTCTTCAATATGGCGGCAAACGACCAGGTAAGCAGTTCTGGCACTACTCCTGAAGTTAGGGCATCAACTTTTTCTACCTTCAACAGGCATTCTTCCACACCTCACTGCATACTACTTTATCGGATGGAAGAAAATCCCTGCTTGAATGGGAGAGCTCAGAAAGTTCTAAAAAACTCTTGCACATTTGCTTTGCTTGTCCTTTATAAGGAAAGACAGCAACCGCAAGTGCTTTCCAGCTGATGACAAGACAAATATGAACTTTTTCGTAATTAAGAACCCAGTGGGGGGCCTGAAGAAGGTATGTAACTCATGGGACGTGTCCATATGCTGGTGGGCCCTGCTGAGTGTACATTTAAGGGACTTTTCTCCCTCCTCGCCTGTATTTATGGCCCCTGGGCCGAGGGTGCTCCAGTTTCTATTATGGAATCCCAGGGATAAGATTCCCCCTTGATCTGCACCTCCTGTACCTTAATATCTGCAGGGCATTGAGGCCACCTGGGAAGGCACTAAATGGCATGGGGGAGGCCCCTACTGAGCAGTAGACCCCAGCTAATAAAAGAAGAAAATCACTAAAGATTTTCAAAAAATAATAATAACGAAATACCATTTTTTTGGTTTGGACTATTGTTAGTAGGCATTATCCACAGAATAAAGCTGGAGATTATTTTAGAAAATGTTTATTTTTCTAACTTTTGTGATTTATGCTGCAATAAAGCCAAACTTAACAAAAACAACATGTTTGCTTCATTTAGACTTCAATTTGATCATATGTTCTGGACACCCTTACGCTACTTTATATTTCAAATTTCAAATATAAGAAGTCTTTCTTGAATAATAAAACAAACATTTAAAACATGCACAAAAAAGAAGAAAAAGAAAAAAAAAGAGATAGACAGGTCTCAAGACAAGAGAAATTTCAGGTGTTTGGATTGTCTGAGTTATTAATCTTCAGAAACCAGGAGCAATAGAATGTAGAAAATAAGTGTTCTATTAAGAAATTCGGTTTAGTAGTCAAGCAGACATCAGCTACAAAATATACACATTACAACAAAAGGTAGGATAATTTTGATGGGATGACAAGTAATTGAACAGATTATGGAATGAGCCTAAAGATTCACTATTAGCATAAGAAAAATTGTTTGCTTTGCCAATCACATAAAAGAAAATGGACAGAGTCATCTATTGAAAAATCAATGATAATCCTAATTCTCTTTTTGCATGTATACTTTTTCTTTGAATAAAAATTCTACATATGAAATTCTTTTTTTTTTTTCTTTACCTCTATGAAACTAGATTTTATTGACATCTTGCAATGCAATTCAGGTTAAGGATGGTTTAACTTGTGATGGACATGTTTGTGAATTACATGCTAGGTGATTCCTGTGCCCCAGTTATGATAAACATGAACAATGGGAAAGCCCCTACCCTGGTTTTATTGTAATAAACCCTTCACAAAATTTTGGTTTATATGCAAGAGATTGATTTTGACATGAACTGAAAATGTACTAGGAAGAGGAACTAATTCTGCATCTCAATTGTTTAAATAGCAAGAGAGTATGGTGTTCATGTCAGTGTTGGGAAGACAGTGCATACTATGACAATAAGTCAATAGATTTTTATTTATTAATTACAAAGAGTGACCACGGTTCAACAATGTCTATAACTGCTGAAATTGCTTCAAATAAACAAATTCAGACACACGAATTTCATGGCATGAATCAAAGGAGTCTCAGTGACTATATGAAGAGAATAATAAGAGTGAGATTACATTTTATTGTAGCAAGTGTTATCCTGATTTTTTTTTTAATTCAAGGCGCATAGCCTATATCTGACAGACCTACCTGTTCTAGTTGCTGTTGATGATTGTCTGTATATAGAAGAAACATTTGAAGATAACTATTCAATAAGAAAAAAAGTCCATTTTTTTGTGTATATAGACATTCTTACTAATATAGAAATTTACATGTTATCTTTATTACTACACTTTATTCTTAGGGTACTAAAATCAATATTGTAAAAACAGTACAGTATATTTTCTGCCAAAAAATCATTCAAACATAGGTATATCCCTGGCAGCAGATTACAAAATCCACCAGTGCAGGGAAACCACAACTCTTGGTTGAACAATTCCAGAGCTCTCTCCAGATTTTGAACTAAATATTTTCCTTAATGCAGGTCTTGATATGGCGGGTGTAGAATGCATAGGTAAGGCAAGACGATAAAAAAATTCTATGTATTTCCTAGTTTTAAAAATACCAAGCCAATCTTCACATCAGATGTACTACTATTAATTATGATAATAGCATTATTACTTTGAACATGTTTGACAAAATCAGATGGTATAGAATAGGATTTGGCTGGTATTCATGGTGCCAAGTCTAATAGAACACTGTGATCAAGAGTTATTTCCCAATAGGTTTCAAACTGACTTAATGAAATTAATTGAACACTCTCTGTCTTTAAAACACAATTACACCATGAGTCTTTGAAAACATGGAGTCAGTTATTCTATTTTCAAATAGAGGTGAATCCTGAGCCATTAAAAATGAAGAATCTGTAGAAATACAAGGACCAGCAGCAATATGGTGTCTATTGGTGATTGTATGAGGAACAAGAAGTTTGATAGTTTCCACTAGCTCTCAGTATGTCCACTACCCAAGCAACTGACTTCATAACCTGTTGCTTGTAAATGTGAAGTGTTGCTACAGTGAACTAATTGTTGCACCTGGTGGTGCTACAATTGATTTCCTTAAATAAAATTACTTAGAGCAACTCTTAATTTTATGTTTACCTTGACATTGGGGAGTAACCATTGAGATCTATTAAAAACTTCATGAATCAGTTTACCAAACAAATAATATTCTTTTGATATAAAGACATACTTTAGTCTTTATAGCCACTGCCTCTGTTAGCTGTTTATCTGTATCAATGTTCATTATATATTCAGCCTATATAGCCTATACACTGACCTTTTAATTCCTTACAAGACTTTTGAGTCATCAGTATAAACTGAGCATAACTTGCAATTTTTGATGAATTGTTACCAGTGTACTATTTATGTAGGCACTAATTTGTTTAAACAAATTGTGTAGTATACAATCTTCACGGGTCATAAACATAAGGACTAAACAATTTCCAGCAACTAAAATATTGATTTGACACCATGTGTTATTAATGGCTAAAACAGTACATTTTCTGTGTGCTGTTACCATTTTCTTGTGCCTACTATTCTTTTCAGCTACTAATCATGGATATTTCACAACAAGAGCACTGCTCAAGCAGCAAAGAAAAGAGTGATATTTTGCGATTGCAAAATATCACAGGAATATATAAAGAGGAATATATACAGGAATACATAAAGCTATACATTTGCAGGGGGATGGGGGTGTATGGCAAAGTAATGGACCTTTAGCAATGAAATAAGTGAGTATTTATGATTTTTTAGAAGTAGTTTTTAGAACCTTTTATGGTTTCCTTCAAATCTACACCTGGGAGGTGTTCATAGGCAATTGGAAGTTATTACTCTTTTATTGCTGTTATGACTGGTTTAGAAGAGAGATGTATAAAGTAAAGAATAAAGTAAAGGCACCAATGATTCAACATGTTTTGTAAAAAAAAAACACTTTTTCTACCCCAAAAGGCTTAGTATAAAGACTTTTGGTTTGAAAAAGGTTGGAAAAACATCTAAAGGAATCTAACTGTTTGATTAGAAGTCTGAAGTTTTATCAGAAAAGGGTACAAAACTTCAATTTTCTTAAATTGGAGCGTTTTCACCTATAAATTTAACAGAACAAAAAGAATTACCTGTTTTTGACGTAAGTCATAACCCAATTCAACACCTGTCAAAATACTTGGGGATTGCTTGTGGGCAGATCCTGGCACATTCGACATGCATATTCTTTTTACTTTATTTCTTCGTTTCTCTTAAACTTTGTTTAATACGTAACGTATAAAACACTATTCAGATAGTGGAAGCAAAAAACTGGAAAAAAAAAATGTCTCCAATATAGGGACGAAATTATATAGGTCTCTCTATATATAGGGACGAAATGATATAGGTCTCTCTATAATTGGTATCTGGAATGGCCCACTTCCTCTCAGCTTTAATGGTCCAGCAAAGATTTCTTTGTTGTTCACAGTGAAAATGTTTTAATCCACTTTAAAAATTTTAGTTTTCACTATCCTTTGTCTGGAAAGTCTGAAAAAAAAATGCCTCCAGTATAGGGACGAAATTGGATAATCATATGGAGTGTAATCGTGTGACCTAGGTCTCTATAATATTATGTGTGAAATAATAGTGTGATATAGGTCTCTCTATAACTTCTATCTGGAATGGCCCACTTCCTCTCAGGTCCAGCAAAGATTTCTTTCTTCTATGGTCCAGCAAAGATTTCTTTGTTGTTCACAGCGAAAATGTTGTCATTTATTGGCCATTTCAAAGTTAATCTACCATTTTAATCCACTTTGAAAATTTTAGTTTTGAGTATCCTTTGTCTGGAAAGTCCCAAATCCTTGCAATATGCATGCCCTAGGTAAGATTATCAGAAATTTGTGCCACCAAGGAGTTTAATATGTTTCATTAGCATTTTGGGTGGGATAGGGTTTAAGAAAACAGGAGTTGATTTCAAGAATTTTAAGAAGTTTAATTGTCATTATATTTGACTTAGTGGAATTTACTTTCATATGCTAATTCTTGGCTTTGTCCAAATCATGGGTAGGATTTTAATAGGGTCACTTTTGATATTTCTATGACATATTTCAAGGATCAGTAGGTCATCTACATATTAACACCTTTGAGGGAATCTTACCAATTCCAATATGAACATAGTATGAGGCCAAGTCGCAGTTCCTCAGATGATGGAAAAATCTAGCATCTAACATCAAATCAGTAAAACTACAATTAAGAAATAAACCTTTTTTAATGTTTTTTTTTCATGAGAAATATTATTAGAAATAATAATCATCAAAATCTCTCATTGTTGAGAAAGTAGACTACCCACAAATTTGACAACTATGCTTTTGTCAGAGGACCCTTGAATTTTGACACTTCTTTCAAAAAACAGCACCGGGAATCCATAATATATTCCTTTTGGCTTCTAGGAGGTTTCATCTAAATACACAATTAATACAACGAAAATCAACACAACCAACAGATAAACAAAAAGGATTTTTTTTTTACACCAATTGTTTCTCATCTGTTTTACATGTTCAGTGAAGTTTTGACAGTGTCACCTATATTTTGTCAGGGCCTGTTGTAGACCCCGAAGCCGCACCGAAATAAAATTCAGCAGCAGCGGACACAATTATTCCGGAGGCGGCGCGTCGCCGGCGTCACAAAACAAATTTTTCGCGGCGCGCCGTCAATTTATCGGCGTTTCTTCTATTTTTAAATTATTTCGGCTCTTTTTAAAAAGTTTTGAAAACTAAATTGATATCAGTTTTTATCAGAATTCAGTCCACAATTCCTTTTTAGCTTTTTTACCATGACCGAACCTCGGAGAAAATAAGGACAAGATATCAATCTTAACTTCTCACAAACATTCTTTTAACCCAAATGATTGATAGCGAGACCTTAAACTGCTTGATATTTGAATTAATCCGACAAAATAGGTAATTTAAAATTTAATTTAAGCTCTAAAGCTTAACAGAATATGGCGAAACAATAGGAGGGCTCCTAATAGACAATCTTGCCTATGCTGGTGATATAGACATCATAGCCAAATATACACAAGAACTGCAGGCACAAGCTGATAGACTCTACAATATCACAAAGCCGTTCAGGATGGAGATCAATGCCAGCAAGACCAAGTAATGGTAACTACGAGACCTGAACTAGACAACCCGCCCATTATCACCATAGGCGGGAGACAGGTTGAAATGGTTGACCACTTCCTGTACCTTGGTAGCCAAGTCTCCTCAGATAATTGCCATAGTTCTGACATGAAACATAGACTTGCACTTACTAGCTCTAGCTTTCAAAGACTAGCCAACCTCTGGCAAAGTGTCCATGAATCCAACAAACTCAAGTTCTGCCTGTTCAACAGTTTAGTAATCCCCATAGTTATTTATGGATGCAAAACATGGACCCTGAAAACTGAAGACGAGAGAAAATTACTAGCTTTTGGGATGAGATGCCTCCAGCACATTGCTAGAATCAAATACACTGACCGAATCACAAATGTGGAAGTATTTCAAAGGCTCCAGTCCACTGAAACCATTCTCATTAAAATAACGGAACAACAACTGCGCTAGTTCGGCCACGTCAAGCAAATTGAGCCAAGCCGCTCCCTGAAAATCGCCCTTGAAGGATCCCTCCATGGGCTTTGTCCACGAGGCAGACCACGAAAACGATGGATGGAGAACTTCCACTTTGACAACATCAAGATAGCCCAGTTATCACGAATTGCACCAGACAGGGCAATGTACCAAGCCCTTACGCATGAGCTAGCAAGAGGAGTGGCCCCAAAATGTCCCACGAGGATGGGTTGGACCTAAGTAAGTAAGCATCATGTCGTTCTTTAAGAACAGTTTGTTCCCAGGTGTTAGAATAAAAGGAGGCGACATTTTGTAAAAAAAAGCTTTTATATAAAAAGAGGCAAAATCTTATACAGAAAAGTATTATTTATTATTAGATTTTTAATTCTGGCTTGAAATTTCAGAGTTTGATTTGAACTAAGTTTTAAATTCTCTATTTTGTCAATTCTCAGGCAGTTTAAGGAGTCAGAATAATAAAAAAAAAAAACAAAAAAAAAAAACACTTAACTAGAAATAAACTCTATCACTTTCCTTTAAAGCTTTGTAGTCATGATGAATAAAAATAAGCTTGTTTCCACAGTGTGGGACCAAAATATAACTTAGCAGTAAAGAGTATAGAGCTTAGAAGCAACAATAAATCCTGCAACCCTGAAAACCCTTTCTGCTGCAGCACTTGTAGCCAACAACAATAGAGCTTTTCTTGCCAAAGCTGCAATCCATGGCAGCTAAGTATAATATCTTTTCCAGAAGGCAATGGCTGTATTGATTGCACCAAAGAGGGCAGGATCTTTTGATCTCCTGGCATGGGCTGACAAGCCCCGATATAAATCTACTTGACGCCAAGTCACATCATCATTTTCATCCTGTTCTGCATCGTTGTCCTGACACATTATTTGACCAAACAGCCTCGTTTTTTTCATGTATGATCATGAAGAGATTTAGAGTTGCTGCTCTTCTGAGAAAACCCACTGGCCATATTCACACAACTGATTGGGGTAGCTGATCCACTGACAGCACCAGAAAACAGCTCTTCTCTTCAGGCTCTTTGAGGGCCCTCTCCTCTTTGTACAAATGAACTTCTACTGCACTTAAATGCTCACCACAAGTTGAGGAGGAGGAACCTGGAGTGTTAAATGGACAAATGCAGTTCACAGGAGATGTGATAAAGTACTGTATGTCAGCTGCCATCACCAGAAGCTTAACCATTTTGAACAAGAATTCCCTTCTTGCCAGTGAACCATCAAGAAGGTTTAGACACTCATCAATTTCATTTATCTTGAATGTTTCACAGTCCAAAAGTGCAGGCAGTCACCATGAGATCATCCCTTGGGAAGCAAAAGTCAAACTTATTTTTCACATTTTCTTTCAGAAGCAAAATACAGCTACTATCATTAGGCTGCTCTGCTGCTCCTCAAGGTGACCATTAGGAGGCCCCACCAGAGCAGGGCAACATTTAGGGCGGGGAAGAATTGTCTCTCAATAGCCTCTACTGTAGTAGAAAAATTTAGTAGTAGAGCAAAGTTCATGCATCAGTTCACATTCCTCATCATCTAGACCACAGTTAGATTTCCCAATTTTGCACAGAACACTTGCCAGAGGGTCATGTGTTGAATAATACTTTGCATCATACAAAGTGCTGCATTCCATCTTGTGGGCAAACTCTGTTCTAGGGACTTGCATTGTTCATATCTTGATAACATAGGAGGCAGATCATCAGCAACCTGCACAATGGGCAACTGATTATCAGCATCAAGACCCTCATCTAAATCACAAAGTCCTGAAAGGAATTCACTTGTATTTCAAATTTGAATTTTTTCAAGAAGGCTGTTAGGAAGACAAAGAATTTGTATATTAGTTTTGTTCTTCCACTTTGTACATGCTTCTGTGTACACATGTATAAAAAAAAATTGGGTGACGAAGGGGGGAGGGAATTTAAAAGTTTCATTTTCCTAATCTAATCCCTTTCAAAGATAGCAAAAAGTAGCTAAACTAGAATTTTACCAAACCAGTTTTACAATCAAATTGAATTGACAGCAACAAAATCAAGAATCAATAAAAACACAATAAATTTATAATATTACCTTAAATTACCTTAAATCGCAGCTTGGAGCAAATTTAAGGATTTGGAGCGAATTAATATGTGCTATATATCTGGGTAAGGTTAGGTTAAAATTGAATTTGCAACAGAAACAAATTTCATATTTGGATACAGGATGAAATTCTGATTATGGATGTAAGTTTGTGAACAAAGGCATATAAGCAATATCTAAAATAAGAGAAAAAGGTATCATCTTCAGGGACCATGGTAAATTTCTAGGTGACACTATAATTTAGCTAGGATTAAATTTGATGCCTTTTTTATGCTCTTTCTTAATTCAATAATTGCTTCTGTTGCGAATTGCATCTTGAGCCCTTAAAGGGGCCCCAAAGGTATTTCATTTTTGTAATCACACAAAGAAGTTATCAACACTAGTTAAGTTATTGAAAAATGGTTAAAAAACATATCACCAGTTTATAAATAAGTTTCTCAAAAGTAATATATTCGAAAAATACTTATTTATAACAAATCAAATCTTCTTTATTAGGCAACTCAAATATAAACCATTTTCTATTGTAAAATAGAACTTTACCTATGGGGGTAAAGTTCATGGTAAATTGGTAAATTTGCAGGTGGCACAATAATTTAGCTAGGATGAAAGTGAATACATCATTTGATGCCTTTTTTTATGCTCTTTCATAATTCAATGATTGCTTTTGTTCCAAATTGCATCTTGAGCCCTTAAAGGGGCCCCAAAGGTATTTGATTTTTGTAGCCACAAAAACATATCACTAGTTTACTAATAAGTTGTTCAAGAGTAGTATATTCCAAGAATACTTATTTATAGCAATTCAAACCTCATTTATTGGGCAGCACAAACATAAACTGTTTTCCTAATGTTTATAGTTTTTCAAATGCTGTTGACAAAAATAGAGTTGAATTTTGCAATTCAAAACTTTGCTGTCAACAATTCAGGGTATATATTTGCACATCAGGGGGTTGGGGGTGGGTAAATTTCATGGTAACTTTGCAGTGGACCATATAATTAGCTAGGATGAAAGTGAAAACATCATTTGATTGTTTTGTGCTCTTTCATAATTCATATAAAATACCTTTGGGGTCCCTTTAAGGGCTCAAGATACAATTAGATGTTGATAAAATCAAGAAGTGATTCTTGATTTGAATCACTTCTTTATACAACCAAGAAGTGATTTTTGAATTATGAAAGAGCATAAAAAAAGGCATCAAATGATGTATTCACTTTCATCCTAGCTAAAAATATTGTGCACCTGCAAATTTACCAGTAAATTTGCAATGGGCTATATAATTTAGCTAGGATGAAAGTGAAAACGTCATTTAGATGTTTCACATTACACACATTAGGGGGATGTGGATGGGTAAATTTCATGGTAACTTTGCAGTGGACCATATAATTTAACTAGGATGAAAGTGAAAACATCATTTGATGTTTTTTGTACTCTTTCATAAATCATATAAAATGCCTTTGGGGTCCCTTTAAGGGCTCAAGATGCAACTTGCAACAGAAGCAATTATTAAATTAGCCTATGAAAGAGCATAAAAAAAGGCATCAAATGATGTTTCCACTTTTATCCTAGCTAATTTGTAATGTCACCTAGAAATTTACTCTGTAAAAGGCTAAAAACTAAGATTGCAACAGAAATGAATGTCATACTTGGTTCAGGATGGAATTCCAGTTATGGAGGTAAGTTTGTTTCTTAGCTATCAAAATATTCTGTTGATATATATGTTTACCATTAGGATTGGATGACAACAAGTAAATTTGCAATGGGCTATATAATTTAGCTAGGATGAAAGTGAAAACTTCATTTAGATGTTTCACATTACACACATTAGGGGGATGTGGATGGGTAAATTTCATGGTAACTTTGCAGTGGACCATATAATTTAGCTAGGATGAAAGTGAAAACATCATTTGATGTTTTTTATGCTCTTTCCTAATTCATATAAAATACCTTTGGAGTCCCTTTAAGGGCTCAAGATGCAACTTGCAACAGAAGCAATTATTAAATTAGCCTATGAAAGAGCATAAAAAAAGGCATCAAATGATGTTTCCACTTTTATCCTAGCTAATTTGTAATGTCACCTAGAAATTTACTCTGTAAAAGGCTAAAAACTAAGATTGCAACAGAAATGAATGTCATACTTGGTTCAGGATGGAATTCCAGTTATGGAGGTAAGTTTGTTTTTTAGCTATCAAAATATTCTGTTGATATATATGTTTACCATTAGGATTGGATGACAACAATCCAGGAAAACTTTTTGGCATTAGTCTACAGTTAGGCCTAGTCAAAATTCAGTGAAATTCTACTTTAGCTACTTTTTGGGTATCTTGGAAAGGGGTTAGGTTAGGAAAAAGAAACTTTTGGGGATAGCTCTACAGGCAAAAAGTGTGTCCTAGGAAGGTATTTTGAAGTTCCTACCTCCACTCTTTCTCTTTCTAGATGGTCCTGAAATTTGCCTTCATGACAGGTCTATACCTATTGAAATTTTGTCAAAACAACACTTTACCTTTATTTTCAGTTATCAGTTTCTTTTTCTCTGGCTTTAGTTCTGAAAATGCAATTCCTGTTATTTGGATATCCACTCTTTGACTATTGGAAAAAATTAGTTTATAAGCTTATATGAAATGGTACTTTCCAGTCTCCTTATAATTAAAAAGATTTTTGCCATCTAGTTGAAAAATTTTGCCCATCCCTATAGGAGAAATCTATATTTGCCAACTAGTTGACAATAAATGATGCCCCAGCAAAACTTTCTTTTTCCAACTAGTTGACTAATAACTTCTCCGCAGCAATACTTAAATTTGCCAACTAGTTGACAATAAATGTTGCTTCAGCAAAACTTTTATTCTCCAACTAGTTGACTAATAACTTCTCCCCAGCCAAACTTAATTTTTCCAACTAGTTGACTAATAACTTCTCCCCAGCAAAACTTAATTTTGCCAACTAGCTGGAAACAAACATTGCCCCAGAAAACAATTCATTTTCCAACTAGTAACTTCTCCCCTCCCAGGAAGTTCCCATTTCCTTTCAATCTTTCTTTATGACATCCTCTCACCCTAGACAAGGGCAACCTGCTTTTAGCCCTAGACAGTGGGCCAAGAAGGAAAATCTTTGGCAATTTGTCATCCTTCACCTGCAAAATGTGCCCTAGCCACCTCAACCTTTCTTTCATTATAGCCCAAAAAAGTAGGATTGAACCACGTTTTTTGTACAGCCTACTATTTGCTATATGGTCAGTCACCTGGGTACCCAGAACAATCTGTAGGCAATTTCTATGGGAAACATCTAGCAAATTGTCATCCACTTTTTGGAATTTTCTTTTAGTTTTGTATTTATTGACTGGGATCTTCAGGGAGGGAGGGTTGCTTTGTTGTCAGGATAACAACTAATATATTAAAAAAAGGATGGAACAAGAACATTATTATTTTTATTTTATCACCATGTTTTTTGAGAAGTGCTGCTAAACTGAAATCTTACCCTTATTTGGGGATTTAACTAATTTACCCTTCTATTCTTAGAGATGTGAGGGGGGAAGTTATTAGTCAACTAGTTGGAAAATAAATTGTTTTCTTGTGCAATGTTTGTTTCCAGCTAGTTGGCAAAATTAAGTATTGCTGGGGATAAGCTATTAGTCAACTAGTTGGAAAATGAATTGTTTTTTCCAACTAGATGACTAAAATGTTTTTAATTATAAAGAGATTAGATAGTACCATTCTATATAAGCTTATAAAATAATTTTTTCTAATAGTCAAAGGGTGGAGTCCCCTGTCATTTGAGTAGAATTTATAACTTTTTTTAGGCTATAACTTTTTTTTCAAAATTTAGGAAATGCATTTGTATATATTTCAAACCTTATAAATTGGGTAATTTCTACCAAATCATATTATTGAGTTAGGACTAAAGTGAATACACCATTTGATGCCTTTTTTTATGCTGATTACAAATATAATAATAATTTCTATTGGAAATGAATTTCAGTCCCCCCCTTATATATGCCAATTCAGGGTTAGCTTAGGTTGGGTTAGGTATATATAGACGGGGGGCTGAAATTCATTTCCAATAGAAATGATCATTATATTTGTGATCAGCATAAAAAAAGGCATCAAATGGTGTATTCACTTTGTTCCTAACTCAATAATATGATTTGGTAGAACTTTAACATATATTGGGATTGAGCAAATTTGTGAAGCTGAAAACAATTTTGTTGTACTTCACTTAAGCAGAAGATCTATTTTGTAAGGTTTCACTTTAATAACACATATTCTTAAAGGTCAGCAAAGGTCAGGACCCTATAGAGGGAAAAGTTGTAGAGATAGGTACTTCAAAATACCTTCCCAGGACCTAAATTAGCCTGTAGACCCATCCCTGAAAGTTTTATTTTCCTAAACTATAAATGTGATAGCCAAAAGCAGCTAAAGTAGAATTTTACCCACATACTTACTGAAAAAAATTCAGAAAAATACAATGGTGAAATTATCCACTGCCTGGGCGGTAGGCTATACTAGAGACTTTATAACAATTTAGCCTACCTGCTGAAGTGACACTTAGCTGTCAAACACAATAAGCTTAGCCTAATTCACCTGCAATTCTCCCAAAGTATTTAAGGTGAGTAGAACAGTTATTTGTCTTTAATAACCTACTCAGATAAAAGTTTTTGGGCTAGGCTACATGCAATTCATTTCTTTCAGAAAAATTTTGATTTGACTAATATTTTCTGTATAGATATGGCAGAAGTTCAGTGCAGTGTTTCCACACCGGTTTCGGTTTTCAAATCTTTCTTACATCTTTAGCAGTTTCCATTTAGGCTAGATGGCTCTTGGCCTGAGAGGCATCTATCGATTTTCTACCTAAAATGCTTTCGTGGGATGGATTCAGAATTCGTAGATCACCAGAAAACTGGTAAAAGTAGAAATAATAGGCTAGTGTTGTTTTTTTCCGGTGCCTATATCTGTCATTACGTTCAATCCTCTGTTGGTATACTGCTCATGAAAATAAAATTGTGAAATAGTAAAAATTTGTTTAAATTATTATTAGTTACCAATATAATTATCTGTACTAACTGCGCACTAAAGTGACTTTATGTGGTTAGTAATTGGGCACACTGTATTGCAAACATTAACGAAAAGATAATAACTGTATCTGCTTATAATTCGCTGTTAGAAGGTCGTTTAAAAACTAGTGTTACACGATTTCACCCTTCTGCTTATTATAGATTATAATTGTTGTTTTTTTTTTTGTTTTTTTTTTTTTTTTTTTATTTTATTTATTCTATTTTGTTTTGTTAGTAGCACACCCTCGCAAGCAATGCTTTTGGTGTGCTACCGATTGATTTTCTCTCTGTTTTTTCTTTTTTTTCGGGGGGGGGGAGTAATAAATTGCCATTACTACTAAAGCGAATTAGAAACTAAAAAATGTTGCTGAAATATGTAAACCAAGATTTTTTTTTCTTATCAAGATGGTAAATATGTACCTCTTTCCACTTAGCTGAAAAAAATTTCGTTGCAGAAATTTACGAGACTCGTATCATACGCAAATCATGGAGCTCCGTATTGCTTTGGGTTTTCAACATATAATTATTGGTTCTTGGCGTATTCCCCCGAAAAATTTTGCTACTGTGGAAACCCTCTCCCCCTCCAAAAAAAATCCCCCTTGAAAAAGACCCCTGCCGAAAATTTCCTCTACATACAATAATGGGCAGCTAAAGTTTATTGGCCTTTTATTATTTTATTAGCCACATATAGCTAATAAAAATAATGAAGAAAAGAATGAATTTCTCATTATCAAGCAGAAAAATTCTGCCTGTATCAGAAACAAATCTCTAAAATAGCTGATATTAAAGAGCCATAAGGCTTAAAGAGCCATAGCTCAAATAATTAAGCTTCCAGGGATTACATAACCCTGCTTAGCCACTGGGGCAAATGTTGTCATTTATAAAAGTTTAACATTATTTATATATAAGCTTGGCTATTGGGGAAAAGGGGCACTTTTGATCTTGAGTCTCCAAAATGACCAAGGGTATTAAGGCAAAACTTTTAAAAAAATTTTGTGGAGTGTCAAACAAAATCAAAACAGACCGTATGCAGGAGGGTTGTCAAAACAAGGAATGGCTGAGGGTTATTAAGTTGAAACTTCAAAGACATGGTGAGGTGGATATTACAAAGAGAACAAAGGGTAGCCAGCCCTATCCCTCTCTTGCCCTTTTAGCCCTTAGCACTGATAGAAATTTTAAAATGCCATTTTGTTCAAAAAAGTGGAAATTTCTAATAGCTATGCCTCTGGGGATGCCATGCCCCCTCAGTCTCCGGGGCAATTAATATAAAGTGTGCAATTTTCACATTTTTTACATGCAGGATTTATAATTCGGAATTGGAGAATGTTTGATCCTGGGTGTGTCCGAAAAGCCTAAGAGTATTGAGATGAAATTTTGAAAAATGCTTAGGGGTATATTGAGCTAAATCAAAAGAAACTACCGGCATCCAAGTTATCAAAACGGCGTATCTACAATATCTTAGGAACGGGTAAAGATTTTAACTTGGAACTTTCATTCCAAGCAACTACTCTTATTACAACTACTACTGTGGCTGCAAATGTGACTGAGACTGTGACTAATTCCAATTGCAAAAACTCGTAACTGTGACTGCTTACAATTACTACTTCATCTACTTGTGACTACTTTCAGGGAATGTTGTGGGGGATGCTGAACAAAATCAAAATACGCTATGTGCATCCCCATTGTCAAAAAGATGGATCAGCAGCATCTTAGGAACGGCTGAGGGTATTGAGTTCGAGCGTTCAGTGCATATTGAACAGTGCTTGGAGGGCGATGGGCTTCCCTTTTCCTTTTTGGTAACACTTAACATTGATCAAATTTACAAAATAATCACTTTATTCAAATTAGTCAAAGAAAAAAGTCTAGTAGCTATGAATCTATGGATGTCATGCCTCCAATGTTCCTGGAGAAAAGGTTGTAAATTATGCAATATGCCCACTGTTTACACACAGGATTTGTCATTGAGAAAGATGGAGAATGTTTGATCATGAGTGTGTCGGGAAAAGCGATGGTTATTAAGGTAAAACTTCAGGGAATGCTAAGGGGAAGGCTAAACTAAATCAAAAGACTACGTGCATCCAAGTTATCAAAAAGGTATATCTGCGGGATCCTAGAAGTGACAAAGGGAGCTAGTTTTAAATTATCAGGACCGCTACTGCTTCTGCTACTTTGACTGCAATTACAACTACTCGTGACTGCTATTATTTGCTACTGCAAAAATGACTATTTAGGACAGCCTGCAAGTGAGACTACTTATGACTGCGGCTGTTACCATTTGTATTCGTTAATGCACCTACTTGTAACATTGACTATTTGTGACTATAACTGCTTTTGACTGTGAACAATAGTGAATGCAACTACTGTTGACTGTGACTAATGCTTTAAGGCGATTGCAACTGCCAATATTTGTGACTGCAAATGCTCAAGATAAGACTATTTGCGACTATCACAATTTGCGACGGTGAATGCTATCAACTATGACTACTTGCAATTGTAAGTACTTGAGCTTCTTAAAATGTACAGCAGAGGCGATTTGCGATCGTGACAGCTTACGACTGCGACGGTGAATGCAAATAAAGTGGTACTGAGGCTATATGTGACTGCGACTACTTGCAACTGCGACTCCGACTGTTTGAAACTGCAAGTGGAACAACTTGCGAATCAAGCGTGACAACTCGTAACTTTAACTGCTAGAGCTTGTAGATCAAAAGATATCAGTTAGAAGAAAAAAAATAGAATCATATATTTAAACTTTTAAGCTGAAGACGTAAAAAACTGCAGAAGAATTCAATATATAGACCAATAACATAATTTTGGCAAAAAAGCTAACGGAAATCAGAGGCAACGCTATAGCGTTGCCTATAGGAAGGGCCATACGGCTCCAAAGTTTTATTATTATTATTATTAATATTTTTTTCCCAGAGGAACTTAATATGGAAGGGTCGTCGTAGTCGTAGGGGTCGTCAAACTTCAAAGGGGGGTCATTCGATTGGAAATCGAGAGTTCTACTGCCCTTTTTATGGGTCAAAAGTGATTGGAAGGAACACCCCTTCCACACCCACCAGTTCCCCAAACACATCCAATCAAAATTTGGAGATAGCCATTTTGTTCTACGTAGTTGATTCCAGATAGAAATGATGTTTTTGAGGAGGACACTCCCCCCAGAGCACTCAGGACACGGGTTGTAATTTATGTCCTGGGGGCATATAAGGTTTTCTATAGAAAGCTTTCTCGTAGAAACTTCAAAAAGGACTCATTCGATTGGAAATTCTAAGGCCTAGTTCCCTTTTTAATAGTCGAAAGTGATTGGAGGGCAACTAACCCCTCTCTCACGCCCCCCTTTTCCCCAAACACATCAAATCTAAATTTTGAGATAGCCTTTTGTTCAACGTGGTTAATAATTCTGGAAATTAGGTCTTTGAGGATAATAACTAACCCCCCCCCCCCGTCCCCCCACATCCCTCAGGGCAAGGGTTGTAATTATGCCCTGGGGGAATATAAGGTTCCTATAGAAAGCATTAACGTACAAACTTCAGAAAGGGGTCATTCGATTGGAAATTTGAATAGCTAGTTCCCTTTTTAATAGTCGAAAGTGATTGGAAGGCAACAAACGCCCCTTCCACGCCCACCATTACCCCAAACACATCCAATCAAAATTTTGATACAGTCATTTTGTTCAACGTAGTTGAAAGTTCGGAAAATTATATCTTCGAGCAGGACACTCCCCTCACAGTCTTCAGGGCAAGGGTTATAAGCTATGCTCTGGGGGCATATATGGTTCTAATGGAAGGAATGCTCGTTAAAACTTCAGAGAGGACTCATCTGATTGGAAATTGAAAGTCCTAGTTCACTTTTTCAGCGTCAAAAGATATCGGAGGGTAACCAGCTCCCCCCCCTCCAAACCCTTTTCCCCAAATGCATCCGATAAAAATTTTGAGATAGCTATTTTGTTAAAAATGGTTGAAAAATCATATAACAAAAATTCAGATGTCGGTACAACCCCCCTCAGGGCCCGGGGGCAGGTGTTGTAAGTTATGCCCTTGGGGCATATATGGGTCTTATGGAAGGGATGCTCGTATAAACTTCAAAGAGGGCTCATTTGATTGGAAATTATAAGTTTTAGTTCACTTTTTAAGAGTAAAAAAATTGTTCAACGACCATATAACGAAAACTCCGGGGTTGAGACAGCCCCCCAGGGCCAGAGGGCAGGCGGTGTAAGTTATGCCCTGGGGGAATACATGGTTCTTATTGAAGGGATGCTCTTAAAAACTTCAGTGAGGGCTCATTTGATTGGAAATTGAAAGTTCTGGTTCATTTTTTGCGAGTCAAAAGAATTTGGAGGGCAACTAGCCCCCCACGCCCCTTTTACCCCAAATGCATCCAATAAAAATTTTGAGATATCCATTAAGTTAAAAATTACTCAAAAGTCAGATAACAAAAACTCAGGTGTCGACACAATCCCCCAAGGCCCAGGGGCAGGCGTTGTAATTTATGCCCTGGGGCATATACGGTTCTTATAAAAAGGATGCTCGTCTAAACTTCAGAGAGGGCTCATTTGATTGGAAATTGAAAGTTTGAGCTCACTTTTTAATAGTCAAAAGCGATCCGAGGCCAGAGAGCCCCCCCCACGCCTTCTTTTTCTAAACCCATCTGGTGAAAATTTTGAGATAGGCATTTTGTAAAAAAAAAATAGTTCATAGGTCGGATAAGAAAAAATTCGGTGTCAATACAACCCTCCAGGGCCCAGGAGAAGGCGTTCTAAGTTATGCCCTAAGGGCATGTATGGTTCTTATGAAAAGGATGCTCGTATAAACTTCATAGAGGGCTCATTTGATTGGAAATTGAAAGTTCTAGTTCAATTTTTAAGAGCCAAAAGATATCCGAGGGCAACTAACCCCCCCCCCCCCCCGACCTTTTTTTCCAAGCCCATCCGATAAATTTTTTATAATTGTCATTTCCTTAAAAATAGTTCAAAGGTCAGATAAAAAAAATTCCTTTGTCAAAGCAACCCCCCAGGGCCCGGAGGCAGGCGTTATGAGTAATGCTCTAAGGGCATATATAGTTCTTATGGAAGGGATGCTCGTATAAACTTCGGAGAGGGCTCATTTGATTAGAAATTGAAAGTTCTCATTCACTTTTTAAGAGTCAAAAGAGATTGGAAGGAACTAGCACCCCCCCTCCACGCCCTAAATACATCAAATAAAATTTTGAGATAGAAATTTCGACAATAGTTCAAAGTTAAGATAACAAAAGTCCGGTGTCAACACAGCCCCCAGGGCCCGAGGGTATGCATTGTAAGTTATGCCCTGGGGGCATATATGGTTGTTATGGAAGGGATGCTCACATAAACTTCATAGAGGGCTCATTTGATTGGAAATTGAAAGTTGTACTTCACTTTTTAAGAGTCGAAAGTGATTAGAGGGCAGCTATTCTCCCCCCCACACTCCACTTGCTTTTTTCCCAGAGGTCCTTTATATAGAAGGTGTCGTCGTATAAACTTCAAAGGCGGATCATTCGATTGCAAATCGAGAGTTCTAGTGCCCTTTTCGAGAGTCAAAAATGATCGGAGGGCAACTAACCCCCCCTCCCACCCCAAGTTCTTTTTTCCCAAATCCATCTGATAAAAAATTTGAGGTAGCCTTTTCGTAAAAAATAGTTCAAAGATCATATAACACAAACTCCTTTAGGTATGGTCATTTCGTTAAAAATAGTTCAAAGGTTAGATAAGAAAAACTTCTGTGTCGACACCGCCCCCCCAGGGCCCGGGACAAGCGTTGTAAGTATTGCTCTGTGGGCATATATTTTTCTTATGGAGGGTATACTCGTATAAAATTCTGAGAGGGCTCAGTTGATTGGAAATTGAAAATTTTAGTTAACTTTTTAAGAGTCAAAAGATATTGGTGGGCAACTAGCCCCCCTCCTCCTTGTTCATTTTTCCTCAAACCCATCCAATAAGAGCTTTGAGATATCCTTTCTTTCTAAATAGTTCAAAGGTCATAAAATGAAAACTCCGGGGTCAACATAACCCCCCAGGGCCCGGAGGCAGGCGTTGTAAATAATGCTCCGGGGGCATATGCGGAGGACAACTAGATCACCACGCTCTATTTTCCTCAAACCAATCCGATAAGAACTTTGAGAATGCAATTTTTTCAAAATAGTTCAAACATCAGATATTAAAACTCCGGTGTCGAGACAACCCCCCAGGGCCCAGGGACAGGCGTTGTAAGTTACATTCTAGGGATATATATAGTTTTCACAGAAGGGATGCTCGTATAAGCTTCAGAGAGGGCTCATTTGCTTGAAAATAAAAAGTTCTAGTTCACTTTTAAAGAGTCAAAAGAGACCGAAGAATAATTACCCCCCCCCCCCATGTTCTTTTTCCCCAAACCCATCCGACAAAAATTTGAGATAGCCATTTTTTTAAAAATTGTTCAAACATCAGATAATAAAAAATCCGAGGATGACACAAACCCATTTTTTCACTTTGATATTGTTACGCTGATACCAGTTATGATACTTTGATGAACATTTGATATCTTTTGTTAAATTTGATTTTGAAATAAGGAATTTTTAAAAGCTCGAAACTTTTTGCAATCAAAAACAAACAACAATTAATTAAAAAAAAAACTTTCCGAAAAATAAGTTTTTCGAAGAAAAGTCAAGGCCATTTTAAACTTAAGCTCAGCAGATACAAATACCTTTTAAAATTCAAACTCAAAACGACCAGAAATTACTATTAAAGAATAAATGAAACCCAAAACGAACAGAAATTGAATAAATAATCATAGCAAATAACATACAAAAAGTAATAATATAAATGAATAAATAGATCTTAAAGCGAGTAATGCTTAGATTGAATATGAAAATCAAACTTTAAACGAGAAAAAACATTTTCCTATTGAAGTATAAATGAAACTTAAACGAACAGAAATAATATAAACAACCAATGGAAACAAACACACAATAGATACTAATGTAAATGAATAAATAAATCTTGAAACGAGTGAAACTTAAATTGAGTATGCAAATCAAGCTTGAAACAAACAAAAATCACTATAAACAAGGGTTTGGGTATCACCCCCTTCTCTCACTGTAAAAGTCTTAAGCCTACTGCATCATTGGCGCTTTACTGAAAACTATATGTGTCTTGAACAGTCTTGGAAAGTATAAACAACATCAAACTAAATATTTGATGTATAATGATATGAATTGTTGAAACATCCATCAGTTCAAGAATTTATCTCACTGCAACTTTGTTTTTATTTTCAATGCTGTAAGAACTGGAAAAGAAAATATTTGTAATAAAATTCTTTTCAGTTAAGCCCCAATGACGCAGTAGGCTTTTGGTTTTTATTTACAGTTAAGGAAGGAGGTGGTATCCAAACTCTTGTTTGTAGTGAAACTTTATTCGTCTTGAACAACTTTAGAAAGAGCTAATAAATTAAATTGAATATTTGATGTATATTGACATTAATTGCTGAAAGCTCATCAGTTCAAAATGTTACTATAATTTTAATGTTTATTTTCAGTTTTAAATACAAAAGAAAATATTGTCAAAAAATTGGTTTTCAGTAAAGCGACAATGACGCAGTAGGTTTTAGACTTTTACAGTGAGAGAAGGAGGTGATACCCAAACCCTAGTTTGTAGTGATTTTTGTTCGTTTCAAGCTTGATTTGCATACTCAATTTATGTTTCACTCGTTTCAAGATTCATTTATTCATTTACATTAGTATCTATTGTATGTTTGTTTGCATTGATTGTTTGTTTAATTTCTGTTCGTTTTAAGTTTCATTTATACTTCAATAGGAAAATATTTTTTCGTTTTGAGCTTGATTTTCATATTCAATCTAAGTATTACTCGCTTTTAGATCCATTTATTCATTTATATTATTACTTGTTGTATGTTTTTGCTATGATTGTTTATTTAATTTCTGTTCGTTTTGGGTTTCATTTATTCTTTAGTAATTTCTGGTCATTTTGAGTTTGAATTTTAACAGGTATTTGTATATGCTGAGCTTAAGTTTAAAATGTACTTTACTTTTCTTCGAAAACTTATTTTTCAGAAAGTTTATTTTTAATTAATAATTAAAAAAACTTTCCATAAAAAGAAGTTTTTAAATGAAAAGTAAAGAGTTCAAACTCAAAACGACCAGAAATTACTTTTAAAGGATAAATAAAATCCAAAACAAACATAAATTAAAATAAATTATCAAATTAAACGTAGAGATTACAAATACTTATCATGGATAAATAAATAAATCTTAAAACTTGACTTGACTTATGTCCCATCCGTCCTTGAAGGTCGTTTTGAGGCCTCTTCTTTAACCAGTTCATTGATATGCCTCCTGTAAGTGCTTCTGTTGTCTGCCAGGCGGAGGAATTGTGACAGGTTGTAGGATGAGAAGTTTACTTTCCATCTCTTCGGAGGGCGACCTCTGGGGTGAGAACTGTGTACTCGTCCATCGAAGGTTATCTTCGGGAGACGAGTGCTAGCCACGTGTTGGGTATGTCCAAGCCATTTGAGTTGTTGTAGTTTTATTTTGTCCAGTATTGAAAATTTGACTTTCAGATTATGGAGAAGCTTGGAGTTGGAGATTCTGTCGTGGTAGGTGATACCAGGAATGCGTCGTAAGGATTTGGTTTCAAAGGCAGCTAGGCGACATTGATCGTCTGTTTTAAGCGTCCAGGATTCACAAGCATAGATGGCGATCGGAATAATGAGGGAGTAGAAGAGTCTCGTTTTGAGAATTGTTGTTAAGTTCTTATTCCTCCAGATGGGCATCAGATAATTGTGTATACTTGGATAATTGTGAGGTTGGTGGGTGAACCTCTCAGGCGGATCAAGATTATCCGTTCCGTGAGGGGGGTTACGGAGATTAAGGATTTATGGCTTTATTAGACAGTAGGAAACCTGCACCTTGTCGATATTTCCCATCATTACGCCCCGAAAGTAGAAGGGTGACATCTCCATGTTTGTCTTCACCAGTGACTGGAAGATGGGTTTCGGCGAGACCAATTACGTCCCAGCTGTACCGTTTAATCTCTCTTAGGAGTAGGTCTATTTTTGTTTGTTTAGCGAGGGTTCTAGTGTTGAGGGTACCTATTGACATAGTTATTTTTTGAGAAACAATAGCCTCCAGCATTGGAGTTGTCAAAGTAGATATATTCGCGCGATTCACGGTAGTCGAGTCGTCAGATGCTCCGGACGCGGTAGCTCTTAACGCATTATCGTCGGTTACCCCGGACGCGGTAGCACTGGTTCTCATATTTGATCTCTTATTCATATTCATCATTAAAATTAAAGATGGGGTTTCTTGACTGGCTTCGGGACAGCGATAAACCACTCCTCCGTCGCTAGCAGGGGCCGACTGTATCTATTACCGATAGTGCGCCCTTTTGGTGTCCTGCAACACCAGAAACTTAACCCATTGCTGGGGCAAATCTTAAAACTAGTAAAAATTAAATTGAATATCCCAGTCAAACTTAAAACGAAAACAAATTGTAACTAACAAGAGTTTGGCTGCTATTCCCTTCTCCTAGCCGTAAAAGTTGTAAGGCCTATTGTGACATTTGTGCTTTACTGAAAATAAAATATATTATAAATTTGTTTTTGCATATCTAAGGATTATAAGAAAGTTAAACATTTTTGTAACCTCTAAGGAACGGCTGTGAGTCTTAAGTTGTAACTGTCAGGATATGCTCAGGGAAATGTTGAAGAGTTATCGGAGGATAACCAGCCCCCCATGCCGTTTTTAGATGTTTCCTCCCGTAAATCCTAATGAAACTTTTCAAAAAGCCATCTTGTTAGAAATTTTCGAAAGGCCTAACAACTATCCCTTGCGTGATGCCGTATTCTTTACATCCATGGGGGTGAGGATTTAAAATTATGTAATTTACCATTGTTTACACGCAAGATGTATTAGTTGGAAAAAGAGGAGGGGGATGTTTGATTTTGGGCGGGTCGGAGAAGATTAATGATATTATTTTGAAACTTTGGGGAATCTTGAGGGGTATATGGAACTAAATTAGAAGACACTATGTGTATCCAGTTTATCAAAAAGGTGTATCTGCGATATTTCATGAGAGGCTGCTGGAGCTAAGTTGAAAATTTCAGGGCAAGCTTATGGGAATGTTAAAAACTAGTTGGAAGGCAACCATATCCCCTCCTTCGCACGTTTTAGCTGCCCGCTCCCCAAAGATTTTTGGCACAAGTTTTGGAATAGCCATCTTGTATAGAAAAGTTGAAAACTCAAATAACTTTGTCTCCGGGATGACAAAACCACCAACAGTCCCTGAGGCAAGTGTTGGAGGTTATGTAAGTTGTCCATTGCATATATACAAGACTAGCTATCGGGAAAAGGGGGCATGTTTTATCCTGAATGTCCAAAAGTCTAAGGGTATTAAGATAAACTTTTATAGAATGTTGAGGGGGATGTTAAGCACATTATACGCAGAATGGTTGTTAAAAAGGAGTATTACCAATATCAAAGGAACGGCTGAATGTATTGAGTTGAAACTTTTAGAGTGTGTTAAAAAGTAACTAAAGGGCAACCAGCCCCCTTGTCGTTTTTAAACCCCTCGCTCAACATTGACAGAAATTTTTATATAGTATTTTGTTTAAAGGCCGAAGAATTCAAAAGGCCTAACAATAATGCTTTCGGTGTTCCCACCCGCACTGCCCCGGGGGCAAGCCATGTAGGTCACACAATTTGCCAATTTCTTACACGCGGGAGTTATCATTAGGGAAGGAGGAATTTTGATCCTGGGTGTGTCCGAAAAGGCAAAGGTTTTATATGTGAAATTGTGGGGAATATCGAGGGATATCTGAAACTAAACCAAAAGACGCTATGTGCATCCATATTATCAAAAAGGCGCGTAGGCAATATCTTAGGAACGATTAAGCTATTAGCTCTATTTTTTCACGGCAACTATTATTGCTAATGCCACTGTGACCACAAGTGTGACTGTTTGTGGCTCCTAATGCGACCACTTGTTACCCCGCCAAAGTTTACTTGCGAAGGTGATTACTTGCAACAGTGACTACTTGTGATTTTGAACACGACTACTTGAAACTGCAACGACAACTACTCGCGACTGTGACTGCAATTAATGACGATGTGGGTACTTTCACTTGTGAATAATTTCAATAAATGTTGAGGCCCTTGAGGGGGTATTGAATAAAATAAAAAACAAATTGTGTGCATACTGCTTGTCAATAGGGCGTGTCAGCAACATCTTAGGAACAGCTTGTAGGGTGTCATATTGAGTCATTCACAGTATGTTCAGGGGAGTCTTTGAAAGTGTTCGGACGACAGTCCTCTCCTCCCCTACTTGCCCAATTTGGATGCCCCCTCTCCAATTTTGATCGAAACTCTGAAAGAAAAACAAAAGATATTGCTCAGAATAGTCAAAAAGTGTAATAACTAGGCCTTCGGGGATGCCATGCCCCTCTCCCTTCGCCAGCACCCGTGCAGTTTAATTAAGCAGTGTACCAATGTTTACATGCATAATTTAATAATTGGGAAAGGGGGAACTATGCCTCTTGCCTCTTGGCAAGAGGCATATAACTATGCCTCTTGGGATGCCATACCCTCCCCCCTTCCTCACTCACAGACAGCCCCCAGGGAAAGGGCTATAAATTATGCAGCCTGCCCGTTCTTTTCATATAAGATCTATCACTGGGAAAGGGGGATGAGAATGTTTGACGCTGGGTGTGTCACAATAGGCCAAGTGTATTAAGGTGAAACTTAAGAAAATGTAGAGGGGGATGCTAAATAAACAAATAGACACTATGTGTATCTGGGATACCAGAAGGATATATGCAGCTAAGGGCATTAATTTGGAACTTTTAGTTACACTATTGCTACTGCTATTGTGACTGCAACTGCATATACTTGCAACTGCGATAAAGGCTTTTAAGCATTTATCGCATATAGCCTTTATGCCATAAAGGCATTTGTACCTTTGACTACGACTGCTTGTGACTGGGACTGTGACCGTTTGTTACTCCTAATGCTTGCGAAAGGTACTGCAATTACGACGGCTTAAACTGCAACTAATTGTGACTGCGAATTTGACTACTTGCATCTGTGACTGCAACTACCTGTGACTATAACTACTTGTTATTGCGAATGTTAGTGCCTGCAACTATTTGTGACTATGACTGACTATGTATAAGACTACTTAAGATTGCAAATGCTATCAATTTTGACTGCGACAACTAACGACTGCGACTGTAACTAATTTGCAACTGCAAATACGAATACAACTTGACTGCTGCTTTGGCTAAATGTGACTGTGACTATTTTAAACTGCGACAACTTGCGGTAGCGAATGTGATAGCTTGCGACTACGAACACAAAATTTCATGGCTGCAGCTGCTTCTGCTTGTGACTGTGACTGCTAAGACTACGACTATTGCAATTCAGGCTGTGACAGCAAATACAACCACAACTTCTACTGTTACAAATTGAATCATTTAACTAAATTAAACAAGTCTAACTACTTCCCGCTTGTCCAAATGGCATAGCTTAGCCAGGTTGTCAATAGGGTGTATTTACAATATCTGACGAATGACTAAAGTTATTTAATTTAAAATTTCAGGGGACGTTGAGGGGGATGTTGAATTAAATCAAAAGACAGTAGGTGCATTAAAGTTTTCAAAAGGGCGTATCAATATTGATTTCAGGAACGACTAAGGGTTTTATTTCGAAACTTTCATTGAATGTTAAGGGGGATGTTAAATAAAATAAAATAAAAACATTATATGCATCAAGATATTCGAAACAGCGTATCTTTAATGGTTCAAGAACTGTTAAAAAAGGGTATCAAGTTGAAATATTTCGATGATGTTGAGTAGGATGTTGAACTTAAAGACACCTTGTGCTTCCCAATTATCATTGGGCGTAGCTGCAGCATCTTAGGAATGGCTAATATTATTAAGTTGAAACTTCCAGAAAACTTCGACTGGGATGCTTAACTAAATCAAAAGATACCATATGCATTTGGGTTGTCAAAATGGTATGTCTGTAATGTCTCAGGAATTTGTTAAGGGTATTAAGCCGAAACTTTCAGAGAATGCTGAGGTGAATGTTGAACTTTCAAAAAACAACTTTGTGCATCTGGTTGTCAAAAAGGTACATTTGCAATATATCATGACCAATTAATGGTATTTAGTTGAAATATCCTGGGGTGGCTGAGCTAAATCAAAAGATAGTATGTTCATTCTGTGCGTGCTTGTTCAATCTTGTTAAAATGGTGTTCGCAATATCTCAGGAAGAATTAAGGGTATTAAGCAGAAACTTTCAGAGAATGTTTAGAGGGATGTTGAGTTTGGTTAAAAGACACTACGTTCATCCCGGCTGTCAAAAGGTAGCATCTCCAATATCGCAAGAACGGCTAATTACGTTTAGTTGAAACTTTCAAGAATACTGAAGGGGATATTGAAATAAATAATAAGACATTAATTAGAACTAATAAATTAGAATAAGATATTTTAATTCTAAACCGAAGATGGGAAAAATAGGAGAAACATTCATTATATTAGCTAATATAAACTTTGGCAATAAAAAATGAATAGAAATTAACAAAAAAAATTTCCAATAGACAAGTTTTTCAAAGACAATTAAAGAGACATATTAAACTGAAGACCTGCAGAAATAAGGTCCTAGAATAATTCAAATTCAGAATGGCCAGAGATTACTTTTAAAAAAATGAAACCCAAAACAAGCAGAAATTAAAATGAATGATCATATCAAAAATATAAATTGCAGATCCTCATATAGATAAATATATAAACCTTGAAAGGAGTGGAAATTACATTGAACACTCAAATAAAACTTAAAACGAACAAAAATGACTGCAAACAGACCTTTGCTACTGCCTCTTTCCTCCTCTCAGAGCCGTAACAGTTCTAAAGCAATTGCATCTTTTGCGCTTTACTTAAGACAAAATATATTATGAACACCTTTTTATATATTTATGACATTGAAAAATAAAAATAAATACAGTGATATTAAATCATGAACTGCTGAAATTTCTAGGAATAAATATAATTGTATATTAAATATTCAGTTTATTTGTATTAGTTCTTTCTAGTCATCTCGACGGTTATCGTGTTGTTTTCATCAATGCTTTGACATCACACTGTTCAAAATACATATAGTTTTCAATAAAACGCAAAAGAAGCAGAAGGCTTATAAGAAACGACAAATGTCATCGTGAAATCATATAGCACACTGTTCAAAATACATGTAGTTTTTAATAAAACGCAAACGACACAGAAGGCATATGAAAAACGAAGAGTGTTATTGGGAAAACCATCAAAACTTAGATATGCATTTTTCAAGGCGAACAATCTCCTCCCCAAAAGAGTACGTGGGCACTTAATGATCCCAGTGGTGTTCAGTCTCTGCTACGTATTAAAAAATAGAAGTGCATCTGTAAACCCTACCAATGAGCTATAATCCGTTTTGAGCTTAAATCTAAAAAATAAATGGTTTAGGCAGAATAGTAGACACAGAGTCTTGCTCAATATATTACATGACAACATCTCAGAAAATATGAACACTATTGATTTACCATACGGGAAAAATAAATAATATAACTTTAAGTGTACTTAAAAACAACAAATGAACTGAAGCCAATGTAAAAATGTTTCTAGGAAAGAAGTATCTCTGGATTAAGGCACACAATTAGTAGAAACCTCCACTCAGCCGTCCTCAGTGGGAGAAAATGCTTGAAGAAAAACACAAAACTTTAAATAGTTATGTTTGTTGAATTTGTTTCTCGCTGTGTTATCTATCCAGCGTGGTCTTAGAATATAATTAACTAAAAAAAACTTTTTCCACAAAATAAGTTTTTCAAAGAAGAGTAAATAACTCCATTAAACAAAAAATGAGCAAAAATAAAATAAAAAAATCTACCAAGCGTGAAAGTACCACAAATCAGCATCGATCAAAAAAATGAAACCCAAAACGAACAGAAATTACAATAAATAACCGAGTCAAACTCAAAACAAGCAGAAATTAGCATAAGTTGGGCTCAAAACTCCTATACCTTCCCAGGGCCAGAACATAATTAGCTTTTTACTGAAAAAAAGACAAGTGTTTTTACTTTTATAACTTTAATAAATCAAATAATATTAACATTTTGATTACTAAATATCACTATATGTAAATCAAACTGACAATGCACACTCATTTGTATTTTTTCAGTGAAGTGCAAATTATGTTCTGGCCTTGCGAAGGCATAGGGGTTTTGAGCTTAACGTATGTTAATTTCTGCTGGTTTTGAGTTTGACTCGGTTATTGATTGTAATTTCTGTTCGTTCTGGGTTTCATTTATTCGCTGCCTATGATAATAGATTTTAAGAGGCACGGATCTTCCCCTTAAGGGATTCTGGGAGCATAAATAATAACCTCCATTAATTGTTACGTTCATATGCAGTGCAATCTTGCTGCCTAAATAAAGAAAGATGTTGACACAATGTATTATGATTTCTTCTTCTTCTTCCATACCAGGGCGCTTCGTATCGAAGGAATTGTCATAGAAACTTCAAAAAGGGCTCATTCGATTGGAAACTGGAATGGCTAGTGCCCTTTTTAATAGTCGAAAGTGATTGTAAGGCAGCTAAAATCCTTTCCGCGCCCACCATTTCCCCAAACACATCCAATAAAAAATTTGAGATAGCCATTTTGTTCAGCGTAGTTGATTTTCAGATAGAAATTATGTTTTTGAGAAGGACACTCCCCACAACCCTCATCTGAAATTTAATTTTTGTGTCTGAAGTAATATGCAAAAATGTACCCAATGAGGCCTTGGATCATCCCCCGCCTCCCAAAAATATTAAAGTTCATCATGGGTTTCATACAACATACACCTATGAAAGGCTATGAAACCTAGTCGGAAAAGTGCGAAATAGTAAAACAAGCATCCTAAATAGTAGGAGGGACCTAATAACTCCGAGGCTAAGTTTACCCTATTGCCAGATAAGAAAGGTACTATTTTGTACTTTAAAAGTAACTTTTTCAAGGTCAATCAGGGAACTTGGAAATAATGTGGGGAAAATGCGCATGTGCACTGAGAATACTAGCGGTATAATGTTATTGATACACGAAGGGAACTAGATTTCTGGGAAACTGAATACATAATCAATGAGGAATTATCGATTCTAACGGGACAGGATCACGTGTCTTGTTCAAGTTCAATCAGGGAGTTACGTAAGGTTTCACTTACATCACAATTCGGCCTTGAGATTTTGCTTATAATGGACATGCGTTGAGCTTGAAGTATCATACCTTCTCAAGACATCATGGAGAGAACACTAAATATTGTTGACATGGAAGCTTTATCTACACAGATTTATAATGTGAGTTCTGTTTAGTAAATTTTCTTTGGTTTTTCCAAATAAGATAATTTTTGTAGTCTCCCTCCAGTATATTCAAATTCAGGGTATACCCCCCCCCAATACAAAAAAATATCTACTAAGTGATGTTTATAGTCGTTAGAAAGCGTAGAATACGCTCTTTTTTACCATGTAAACCCCCCCCCCCCCCGTTAACCATTTTAATTCTTTCATTGGAAATAATTCTTTTTTCGATAAATTTATACAATTTTCAATACACCTTTCTGTATCCTAGCAAAAGTGACAGCCAACATCCGTAAACTATTAGATATTAATATGTCGATTCCCACTATGACATTAATCCGCTAGCCTGACTTAAACATTTCCGGGGTAAATATTGGCACCCGTCAAATGCACATCCTGTATAATTCAATTACAATCGTCGGATTAAGCTTATTGTCTCATTAACCAAGAAAAATGCTTTCACAAAAAAAATGTTTTTTCCGGTCAAATTAAAGACATATTTTTCTACAGTAAATCCTTTGAATTGCAAGGGGTGCGGGTGTTAGTTCGGATAAATATTTTCAAATGGAAACTGTTATTGGCCCCGATTTAAGTGGTCATAATCTATTCGAAACGGAAGGGTGGGGACCGTGCGTAAGTTATGGAGTTCGCTTCTAACAGCTTCGTTGTAAGGTGAAACAAACTGTTTCTTCTCGTGAAAAGTAAGGGGCATGGAATCATTATGCAAACATGTGCACCCTCTTGACAAAAAAATAATGTAGCCTTTCCTGTATATACCCCTGAAGTTTAGTGTTTGCTTAGCTTTTAATTATACTAGATTTTGTCTGCTATATTTATGGCTGGCTATTTTGAGATCTAGATTTTAATCATTGACCTGCAATTGATGAAGCTTTTGGCCCTAAATAATAATGTTAGTTTTTTTTTAACTTTAAACACACCTTATCTCTTTTTGCTTTAAGTTATATTTTGTTTTATTTTCTAAATGGTAAAAAAAGAAACTTTGATTTCTATCATAACGCTACAGACTACTGATTGTCAGGGTCTATTTCTCACAAGTTGTGTAATAAAAACGTTTAATTTATAAGCCTAGCTTGTTCCTCGCAAATTTTACTTTTTGCTTTGCCGAAAAAAAGGGGGGGGGGAGTGGCTTCTTTGGACAATGGCAGATGGTTTCTAGACATAATTATGCCTTACAATAAATTTTGTAGAAGGGGGTAATTTTTCTCCTGTAAAAAGGGAGTCGTTATTTTATAGTAATTTTTTTCTTATTTTTAAGGACAATTATGAGAAATGTCCCTCACCCAGTAAGGGGTAATGATGTAACTCCCATGCAACGGCTGGAGATGGCTGGCCCATCCAGAGCCACCCATATCCTTTCCAGACCAGCGCTGCCTGCCCAAGTTCCATCTGCACAGGCACCAATGCAACCGGGAAGAAAATTAAAGAGAGAGTGGATGGCTGCTCATAACGTCACTGCTGCACAAGATTGTGAGGTCGACCCCTATGAAGCATTGCCAGGCCCCTCACAACAAATGCAATACGAGAATGATATGGTCCCTACAGCCCACAACATGCAAGCTGTAGACCTAAATGTAAGTTTAGATTTTATTTCTCGCTAAAGATTTTTTCTCCCAAAGGAAATATAACACTCTCCTTTTGAACTGTTTAATTATCCAATCATGTCAAGTGCATGCATTCAGCCTGCTGAATTCTCATGAATTAGATTAGCAAAGCCAAAAAAGGCACTATATTCCGGTCATAATTTCCAATAGTAAGTGGCAAAATCTATTGCGATATTGTTTCTCAAGTGAAAACTGCTTTATTAACGAATGGTTAATCTTGCCTTTACAGATATCACAAAAACAACTTTTAATCAGAATGAGTTGTGTATCATGACAGAAGATGGCCTGAAAGGGATAGGCTATCCATTTCAAACCCCCCTCATCGGTTGAAGAAGAAACAAGTCAAGACCTCATTGAAGGGGCAATGTAGTTTCATGAAATTCAGAACAATGAAACATCAACTATCAACGATAACGTATAGCATAGTGTCGTTAACTCTATTGAAAAACCTTTTGATATTGATGATTTATTGAGTAATTATTTCAACGTAAATAATAGCACAGTTGAGCAAGGCAATGTAGCTAGTTCAGAGGGCGACTTGCCATTGCTAAGTCCAAATACATTGCAAAATTACGATTTAAAATTTATTTTATTGGCTTTGGCACGTATGCGCAGGGAGGGAGGGGGAATAGAAGGTCTCATTTGTAAACAATTCATTTACCTATAATATTATCCCAAAATCAGCTGAGAAGTTAATGCTTCTCGAGTTGAAATGGTGGGTAGTGAATAATGGACATACGTGCTGGGGTAAAATTCGGTTTTTACATTCATTTAGTTTCTTCCCCAAGGCTTTGAGTCAATTGATTCAAGTGCAGAAAAGAGACAATTTTGATAGTTTTCCTCTGCTTAAACAGCGCTTTCCAGAAAGTAAAATGTATGACCTACTGACCTGTAAAGGCATATATGCATATGACTATTACTGTTCTGGCGCACGGTTAAGTTTGGAGAAACTACCTCCAATTGAAGCTTTCTATAATTCACTTACCAATAGTGAATGCACTGCCGAGGAATATGAATTTGCCGAGAGGGTTTGGGATAAGGGTAATTTTAAAAATGGGTGGGATTATTGTAGAATGTACTTGGCCAGTGACGTTTTAACTCTATCAGATATTGTCTGTAAAAACCCGCTGCGGCCGGCCTTCGGCCCTTGGTCTATTTTAAGTTTTGTCAATAAGCGAAAAAATGTTGTTCTTCATGCTATTGTTGTTGAACAAATAGTGTGTGTGCTATTACTATTCGTGTTTTACTTTAAGTCGTACAAAATATGAGGTCAATAAATGAAAAATGTTGTTCCTATTGTTGTTGAGCAAATAGTGTGTACTATTATTGTTCTTGCTGTAAAAAAAAGGGTTTTTGTTAATAAATGAAAGAAATATTGTTGCTATTGTTCTTGTTGAACAAATAGTGTGTGCTATTCATGCTGTATAAAAACAGTGTTGATGTTAATAAATGAAAGAAATATTGTTGCTATTTTTCTTGTTGAACAAATAGTGCGTGCTATTATTGATGTAGAGAAAAGTGGTAATGTTAATAAATGAAAGAAATATTGTTTTGTTGTTCTTGTACTAGATAGATGTATAGGGAAATTATTATTTATTCATTGGACAAGTATGGTTTACAGTTAGTTGTAGTCCGACTGTTGTCAACTGCAGTATGTATCAATTTAAAACACCATTCAGATCTTTTCTGTGTGGTCCATCAATGTCTGGTAAAACGACACTTTTAGCTAAAATAATTCAAAATTGTAATAAAATGTTTTTGGAAAAACCAAAGAAAATTTATTATTGCTATAGTGTTTGGCAGGAGTCCTACGATCAAATAAAAGCTATTGCCACATCCATACCAATACAATTCATACGGGGACTTGATGTTTTCAATAGTATTGAACCAAACTCATGGCTGATTATTGATGATTTGGCTGAATCAATTGAAGTATTCTTACAGGAAATGCCACAGCTGTCTACCGTTCGCTCTCATCATGAACACATTTCCATAACCCTAGTTCTAAACAATCTGTTTCATCAGAGCAAATGTATGAGAACCCTTAAATTGAATTGCACCATCAATATTATCTACCGAGTTGTTCGTGATTCTAGCTCGCTGATAGCTCTCAATAAGCAAATATATCCTGGTGTTCCAAAATTTATGCTGTCAGCGTACAGTCAGGCGACAAATAAGCCCTACAGGTAGATTTTGCTAGATATTAATCAAAATACACCCGAGGATCTACGTGCAGTTACTGCTATTTTCAACAAATAAACTACTGTATATCTTCCAGGGAACAGTAGAAAAGGCTATTAGTAGCCATCATAGCACTGAAGATACTACGCGAACCACGGCATTTATTTTCCGTTTTAGGCACTTCAAAACCTCCACTCAAGGCCATACTCAAACATGGTGTTGACAATGATTTCATTAATATAATATCTGAACTTTTCTTAAATTTAACTGAGGGCAATGTGAACCTTCCAGAAGCTGTTAGACTACGGGCAAAGGAACATTTATCCACTGTACGTACATTTGGTTGATAAAATTAGTGAAAAATTTTTAAAGGAAAACGTCTGCCCCAGGTGGGCGGTATATTGATTAAACTTTACTACCAATAATTGCAGGACTTGTAAACAGTTTTTTCTAGATGGCTAAAACCTATAAATTAGCACTATTTGAGCTTTTCCTCTCACCCGTGAAACATTTTTAAGACAAACTAAGCAAGTTCATTAATGACGAAAATATTGCTGATGATAAGAAGCTAGGTTTACTTTAAGATTCATTTCGACGTGTGCACAAAAAAAGACCTTATCGTGAGAGAGCCACCACCATCGTCAAAGACCCCCCTAAACAAGAAACATCTCCTCAAGATTAAGCAGTGAAATCAAAGGAGAAGGAATTAAATTTAATATTGACGAAAATTGGAAACCTATTGCCAGTGACCTATCGAGAACAGAGCAAAAGAGTATTAACATATCTCATGTTGGAAACTGATCGTGATCAAGTTCAAGTCGATAGCACAGGGAAACAAATTGTAATTCAGGGAAAAAGTTATAATCTAGTTGATTTAATTTGCGATATGGTGACGAATCGTAAAGGACTTTGATCATTTGACAATAATCCATACACATTTCTAAATGCATCAAACTTTCCAAAAAGACTTATTGGCAATAAGCAAATTCTAAAGAAACTAAGAGAATATAGTCCTCTAACAACGGCAACACCATTTAAAAAAGAAGAAAAAGAAAATTCAATCTTGGAAAGTACTAGCAGCAGCAGCAGCAATGATTTTTTAACACCAGTGGCTGCTAGACAAAAGCGAAGACGTATTGATTCACCCTCCATTGTGCAAAAGGGGAGTGGACATTACACTACGTGTTTGCGTTCAAAATGGATGAAGTTTTAAAACATGTCTATGAAAATTTTGGTGAAGCGGAAAGTCTAAGTTCCCCCACAACGCTTTCTAAAGTTGCCTCTGACATAGAAGGTAGCACATTAAAAAAAGCACAAAACTATCTAGAAAATCAACCGAGTTAAACACTGCATCGGAATTGCAGGCTTCGTGGTAAACAATATTGACAAACTAAAGCCTTTTCCCCTCTGCATATAATGCAAACTGATCTTTCAACTTTAGACGCGATTCAACGGCGTCACAATACACCATACAAATATATTATAGTGGTAATCAGTGTCTTTAGTCGCTATGCATATGCCATTCCATTGCAATCAAAGCGAGGTGTTGAAGTTGGTCAGGCTTTAGAAAGTGTTCTTGAACAGGATTGCTATAGAAAAAGTCAATCGGATCGTGGTGGTGAATTTGTTAATCCTCATGTGCAAAGGGTTCTATTGAAATATAATACAACGCTCTATCGTAGTCACAGCCCGATAAAGGCTACATTGGCTGAACGATTGATAAGAACGATCCGTCTTTTAATTTCAAGATATTGTACGCTGAAAAATACTGCTGCTTTTATTCATGATTTGGATAAAATTATGCAAATATATAACCAGTAACCACATTGATCTCTGTCTAATATAAGACCTCAGAACGTTTATTGCAATGAAAATACATTTGATGCTTTTCTGAAGAAATATTCCAGTAAAAAAAAATTGTGAAGAAGAAATTCAATGTTGGTTATACTGTTCGAATAAATAGAACCACCAATATTTTTGAAAAGGGGAATTATTTATGGAGCTCTGTACTTTTTAAAGTGTCCAAAATCCTAGACACTGAACCCACGACATTTCGGCTGCGAGACACCAGAAATGATGAGATTCTTGGCGGTTCTTATGATTATGAACTACAAAAACTTAGAAACACTAGTGAAATTTATCAAATTTAAAAGATATTAAAGAATCGTGCTGGCGATGGCAAGAGACAGTTGCTTTTTCGTTGGCTAGGATACAACTCTGATTTTGATTCTTGGGTTGCAGTTGAAGACATTAACAATGCCCAATGATTTCTATGTGACATTCATGTCCAATGTTTCTGATCCTCTCTACAATGATTTGAATAGAACAAGTGATTTTTGGACGAAACTGTCTCCCACCATCAAATTCAACGATGGAAAGTATGAAGTGGTTTTTGTCGACTGTATTCTCAAAAATACATATGACATCCTGAGAAAAGATCGCAAATATGATATAAAAATTAGACCCTATGATTGGCCGCCACCCTCAGGTGATCAAGAACAAACTCAAAAGATCAATTGGATGAATTATCCATTTGTTGAAACATCCCAGGTTGGCAATAGCAATGTCCCCCTCCTACGAGTTCTTGAATGAAAAACCAATCAAGAACGTTTCATCACAGAAGCTGGCCTAAACCTACTAAATCTCTGGCCGTCCTACTCTGTGTTTTCCGTGCCTGCAAAACGTTCATCTCCACGGGGCCGTCCGTCTGGCGGTATTGCCACGTTGGTTAGCAATCGTCTCGCGTGCGAAGTATACGAGAACAGTGACAATTTTCTTGCAATTAGACTAGATAACCTGCTAGTTATAAATGTGTACCTTCCAACTGATTACCGTGACGACAAATCTGATAGTGCTTTTGCTATAAGTGATGCCAAACTAGCCCACTGCCTTAAAAAAGCCGAACGCGAGTCCCTTGAGTGCATAAGAGTGGGTGACTTTAACTGTAATTTAGAAGTTGATATTAGTGCCCAAAATAGTCGTTGTTGCATTCTAATAGGGATACTTGAGAACCGTTTTACTATTCACCGGAAGAACCAGAACTTTTCGTATATCTACCAATCTGGTTCTATGTCCAATCTAGACCATATTGTTAGCTCTAGTTCTTTGCCAGTACGTGAGGTTCTTGTCCTTCCGAATAGTTTCACTTCGGATCATTTCCCAGTTCAGTGTATTATCAGTAGGCCTACCTCGTTTTTCGCTGCGAATAATTCGTCGATATTCACTCAGAGGTGGCATGAGGTTCCGGTTTGGCGTAAAATTGATAAAGAAAAGTTTCAAGGTTCTTGTGATCTTGTTCTGTCTAAAATTCGCGTACCGTTTGACATACTTATGAAATTCTCTCATCGTGATGAAAGAGATGCGCGGCTACGTCTTAATATTTATTACGCTGAACTGACCCATGCTCTTCTGTTTGCCGAATCTCAGGGAGTATCCAAGTCTCGTGCCAGACAAAAAACTCAAGAAAAGGGATGGTCTTCTAACCCTTTGTTACAATTAGCATGCGACCGAGCTACCTTCTGGTACGGGATATGGAAAGAATGTGGTAGACCACACTCAGGAGTAGTTAAAGAGATTAGAGTTGCAACTAAACGTAGGTCTGGGATGGAACTTGCTCGTCACCGTGTGCAGTTGAAATCTGAGCTTTCTGAAAAAGTAATCAAAAAGTAATCTGTTATGGAAAATGTTTAATAAGAAGGAGTCAGCGGGTCCCGAGTCAGATATCGCATCTTTAACATGGAAAAACTATTACCTTGATGAGTTTTCAGCCCCCAAACAGGATCTTAACATTTCTGTTCAAGAAAAGCTTTCATCCCTCCTCTCTTCAATTCCAAAGAGAGGTTTTCTAGTGACCCAGCCAGAAGCTTCGTCTACAATCTGACGGTTGAAACAGAAAGAGTCGGATGGCATTGACTGTGTATCCACCCTCCACCTTAGCCATTGCATCCCAACTCTGACGGGGCACCAAAATCTGCTCTTTCAGATGATCTTCACTACTAGACTCGTACCATCGGCATTCAGTACTGGGTCGCTTAGGCCAGTCCTGAAGAAAGGAAAAAGTACTTCGGAATGTGCTTCGTTCAGACCGATCACAGTAGCACCAACAATTTGCAAAATCTTCGAACTTTTGGTCATTGATGAAATCCAGGAAAAATGCTGGACTCCCCCTTCCCAGTTTGGGTTCCAGAGGGGTCTTGGTTGCGGCCACGCCATTTCTGCTTTGGCTTCAGTCTTGATTGACGCTGATGAATCAACAGAGTCCATTGTTATAGGTCTACATGACGTCTGCCGTGCCTACGACTCACTTCTCCATGACCAACTCATTCTTGATATGTGAAAGAGAGGTGTACAGAAGAACATCCTACTACTCATTAAAGACATGTACGACCACCTACAGGCTGAAATCCTACTTCCTGGCCATGGTCGTGCCCTCACTGAATATACACCAGACGTGATGCTGTCCTACCGAGGGAATCTTGTAATCCGAGTAAAAAAGAGTGCTCAACAAGGATCAGTCACATCTCCTTGTGCCTTTAATAATTGTATTATTGAACCACAGTCTACTATCGAGACAGCATGCATAGCTCGTGGCATAGACGTTACAATGATAGCTTACGCCGATGACATTCTGAATCCCAGCCGCACATTCACAGGTAGAGAGACAACCTTCTCCAAACTATAATCAAATTACAGTCGCATTGGTCTTGAATTTAACCCACAGAAGTCGGATATTCTTCTGTTCAACTGTCGCCAAGAAGAGGTCTCGTCTCTGAGGCTGGGAGAACTGTCTGTAGCCCCTGTCTCGAAAATTATTTACCTTGGTTTACCAATTGGAAAGGATCTAAAAACTACCCGCTCCTTCTTATTGATCATCTCCGTAAACGCCTGGCTTTTGCTTACAGTAGAGTAGTCTCATCTAAAATCTGTTTCAACCGTTTAATTCTGGCTCGACTTTATAACGCAGTATCCGTTCCCCATTTGCTGTATCTAAGCCCGTTTTGGAGAATTTTTACCGAGCCAGAGAAAAGAAAGCTCAGATCCTCGTTTTTTAAGTATGCGAAGTTCTTGTTGCGGCTCCCACCGTGGACACGAAATTCGCGCCTTGTTAAAAATTTTAAAATTGCGGACCCAACGGCAGCTATAATTGAACAAATTAAACGGTACAACGAGAAATTCTCTTACCACTCTTGTCATATTTAGTCTTTTTACCGTCTCTTGTCATATTTAGACTAGTTGATTGAGTCCGTTGATTATGAATTGAAGTTATCAAGAATTTTGCTGTAGGTTAGGTTAGTTGAATTGAAGTTATCAATCATATTTCTTATTTTTCTTCAGTACTTGGGAGTTTAAAGAGTAAAATTTCTTATGTACCTGCAGTGCAGTGTATAATTGACTTTTTGTTTTTCGTCTTTGTAATTTGTTCGATTATGTGTAATGTGTTGTAATTTGTTTTTTGTGAGCGTTTTTTCTTTTTTAGTGATGTTCCGTCTCTTGTACCTTTTTTTGAAGGGTAATAAATAAATATATAAAAATAAATAAATATTCACCATTACAATATAAAGCATCTTCAGTATATCCCCGTAAATATTTCCTATTTGGAACTCTGTCAGTTAACACTAAGAACTGAATTAGTTGATCCCCTAGCAATAACAAAAGGTTTGGCTGTGATTACATGCCACTTTCGACCCATCGTTGTCAGTGTTAAAAAAAACAAACAAGATATCTAATATAAAAGTGGTATTCATTTGTCCTGATACTGACTGCTATGTTAATACACTTGGCCCAAGACAACTGGGCAATAGAATGAATTATTACAAATGTCTCTCGTCAGTATCTGTCTATGGTCCTCGCAGTTGGTTTGCTAAGCTCTTTCACTCCATACTACCTCTGGCTGAAAAATATGTTTTACCGGCTTCGACAGATCTCGCATCCTCTACACTATACGATTGGGGTGCTGGCAAGGATTTTAAGAAAAGTGCTTCGGAAAATCTCAGGTCCAGTGCGTGAACCCTTGGTGAACAATTGAAATCTCATCAAAATGGAAAAGGTTTAAAGAGGTCGAGAAACAGTGCATCACTCATCAGTCTCTACTCAGGTCAGAAACGAAAGACATTATCCCTGTCAAAGAAAAGAAGGAAAAAGACAACACATAGAGTAAACAAAAGAAGAAGAAGCCCCAGGAATAGAATTGTTAGATCAAAAATGGATGTCTTTTCATAGATAGCATATATATCCCTTGTGGACTCCCAGCCTTCAATATATATGACTTTAAATCGATTCAATGCAGAGAATTTTAATGTGAGGGTAAAACATGGGTACTTTGAAAAATTTTATCCACAACAACCCCTCTCCGATAATATCCACTATCAAATTTATTCCTATGAAGACTACTTTATGGACATGTCTTTGACATTTATAGATTTATGAATGAGAGTCCGGTAATTCAATAATACATTGCCAATTCTTGGCGATGGAATATTCTATGAAAATTGTATATTACGAAATTTTTTTCGCCAAATTAGTGTCTGCATAAATGGCACACTGGTGAGCAAAAGCAACAATCTCTCAAATTATAAAATCCATACACAATTTATGCTGATGATACCCAAGTCTTACTAGGAATTGAGAGCCACCTCCAATGGATATGAATATATTACTAATACTGATAGTACAGATGCACTTAAAAATGCTACAACTAGTGAATTACATCTAGTTAGAAAAATATATCATCAAATATTTAATATACCCCAATGGCTACCACCCAATATTAAATTGGATATGAAATTGACGCTTTCTCCATCCAATTTCATTTTACGAAAGGAACTTGCTGTAAATCCTGATGTGACTCTTTCTCTCACCTTGGCAATACTACATGCACACAAGCAGCAGGCATTGAGTTCTCTTGCTTTGGCAGTGGAAAAACTGAGACTTAGTGGAAATAATATTAAACTACTTGTTCTTCATACAATCACCAATCAACGTCATATTGCCACAGGCTCACGTACCTTCACTGACTCATCCTTTATCAATGGCAAAATTCCGTCAAAATTAAATTCCGTACAAATGGCATTTGTAAAAAGCGCTAGTGCAATAGGATCGTGGATTGAATGCCCACATAAATTTGAAATGTTTGGGCTTTCATCTCTTGTATGCAAAGTAAATGGAATCCCACTCTACAAATTATCTTTTGATAAATCCTATAGGATATTGTATGATTTGACAGTGCAAATCCTACATCATGATTCACAACTATTTGAAAATGGTATAACCGAAGACATGTTTGCTAGAAGAAGTAGGTTCCTTGTATTGGATTTGTCTGGCACCCACGATATGAGTATAGTACCAACGGGAATTGTGCGCTAAGGATTTGCATTTGTCGACACATTACCTGAGAGTATTGCGCTAGTCTTACTAAATAAATTTAAAACCTATTGGGAAATCGCTCCCTAAGGCATTGTTCTACTATACCTTGCACCTTGAACACCAGTCAAACAATCAATGTATTTTATATGGACCCCTTCATGTCCAAATACAGATCCTATTGTCGACCCTCGGACTTTCTTGAAAAAATTTAAAGTGCAAACAATACCCTAATCATTGTTAATAGCAGTCCGTCGACTGTGAATATTGGCCAGTGGCTGCACATCTTTCAAATTTTACAGAAGAATGAATTTATTGATCCTCCCGGTCCACCCGATACATCCTACACTCCAAACATCAGCAAATGTATCGAGAGCAGTGGGAAAACTATTATTCAAAATTGAAAGAGAGTGCAGGATCTGACCACTAAAAGCTGTGGTTTCCATGCGCTACTATAAACAAATAAGTAGAACAACAGGGAAATTTTTATACAAGACAGTGGAACGCAACTTTAAATGAATATTTCGACCCTATATCCAAGGGCCGTCCTCAGAAAAACAGACGAAGAGAATAAAAACACTATAAAAGAAACTTACATTAAAATTCAATCTTTAAAACTGTTTAAAAAAGTTTTAAAACAGCCCTAATATCATTACTTCAAGGAAGTTCAACCAGGACTGGTACTCCAAACCAAATGGACAGAGAACAATTCATTCAGATGGAATTAAATATTTACAGACAAGCTTTTAAAGCTAGTCTCGCCTTCTTGGCAGCCAGCCTAGAAGGTCTATTCGTAATAGGTTGAGTGGAGTTATTTACTGGTTTTTTAATATAATTAGTCAAATCATTTTCAATTAAATTTGTGTATAGGGCATTAAGCGAATATTCCCCCAAATCTGGGGGAAAATGGTTTTTATTCTCTTCGTCTGTTTTGCTGAGGACGGCCCTTGGATATAGGGTCGAAATATTCATTTAAAGTTGCGTTCCACTGTCTTTTATAAAAATTTCCCCGTTGTTCTACTTATTTGTTTATGATGCAAAGGCAGTGTGGTCTTCGTCGCTATTTATGCGCTACTATATTTCGTGTTCAGATGTCGCGAGTATACTTACAAGCAGTTTCTTAAAATTTATGTAGACAATCCACGTCTCAACGACTTTACGGTGGAAAATATCCTCTCAGACCTGTATAATATTGATTTTAGTGCCCTAGGAGTAAAGTGCTTAAAAAAATGTATGTGAGTTTGTTTATTAATAAAAGAAATGTATATATACAACATTGTCTTTATTCTCCACTTTTGATTTCTTCTTCTTCGGTGTATAGGCAACTGTCGTGAACCACTAATGCTGGTAGATCATTTGAATTCACTGTATATTTATCTTGATTGGCTGCAAAGTCAGGGTCACATTTTCTACAGTATAATGTAACTTCACTTTTGTCATATCTCTTTGTATAGTCAATGATACTATTTGCATTTATATTGTGAAATTCACGTGTTTCAATCTGTCTATTTGAAGCAATGTCACATACAGTGTTTTCAAATGGTGATTCACATTCGGTAACTGCCAAATAAAAATCACTAGGTTTATAGTCATAATAGGCAGTGTCGTCACAACGATGACATAGAAACCAAATTGTCTTGTTACCCCAACAGTTGGATTGTAGACCTGATTCTTCCTCCCAGAATAAATTAAATCCACGACGATACCAATCTCGTAGAAATAAACTAAAATCACGTTTTAGTTTATGTAGTTTATGTAAGTCATCTACAATTAGCGATATAGCTTGTTGTCTTCGATATGCTTCACTATTGCTTTTAAAGCACTTTGACTTCCACCGCAATGTTTGGTGCTCTTGTATCATTGCTACCAACTCCACTATCAACTTCTAATAGTGTAAACATTCCACTCATTACTACAAATATATCTTAATGAGTAAAGTCAAACTGTTCTTACTCCTTCAATTCTATTCTCACACTAAAAACAACTATAGCAAAAATCCTTTCCTTATATTCACTGCAATCATGTGCTGTTAGTGCTTCCGGCTTCCTGATTGGCCTAGAAAGAGACAAGTGATTCTGTCCCGTTAGAATCGATAATTCTCCATCGATTATGTAATCAATTTCCCAGAAATCCTGTCCCCTCTTGTCCAAGTCAATTATGCAATAAATTTCCCCGAAACCTAGTCTGATCTTGTCCAAGTCAATTATGCAAATCAAATTCTAAGAAATCTAGTCCCCTTCGATTATGCAATCAATTTCCCAGAAATCTGTCCCCTTCGTAGATCAATACACTTATAATTCCCCGTCAATTATGTAATCAATTTCCCAGAAATCTAGTCCCTTTCGTGGATCAATAACATTATACCGTTAGTATTCTCAGTGCGCATGCGCATTTTCCCCACAGTGTTTCCAAGTTCCCTGATTGACCTTGAAAAAGGTACTTTTAAAGTACCAAATAGTACCTTTCTCATCTGGTAATAGAGTACACTTAGCCTCGGAGTCATTAGGTCCCTCCTACTCCAAATCATAGGTTTCAGACAACATACAGCTACGAAAGGTTAGGAAATCTAGCTCAGAAAATTCCAAATTAGCAAACTGGACATCCCAAATCATAAGTTTCATGCAACACACACCTACGAAAGGTTAAGAAACCTAGCTACGAAAAGTCTAAAATAGTAAACCAAACATTCCAAACCATAGATTTCAGACAACACATACCTACGACAGCCTAATAAACCTAGTTCACAAAAGTGCGAAATTGTGAACCAAGCACCCCAAATCATATGTTTTAGACAACACAAATCTACATACGTTAAGAAATATATCTTAAATTTGAATTTCTTATGCTTTAAGATTGTTTTATGTCATTCTAAGAAATGTAAAAAAAAGTTGAAATAAAATTATCATGTTAAAAAATAAAAAAGTTCAAAAAAATACACTTCAAAAAAAGTATAAAAAAATGGAGCGATCACAGCCGACAAGTAAAGCTAGGTCAAGTCACATGTCTCAATCTGTTTCACCCCAAATACTACTCTAAAATTTCTTAAACTGTTTTTTGTTTGAAAGCATTGAGGAACAAACATTATAAACAAATGTTTCAAGGTGACAAACAGATAATACATAACTCGATAAGCATATTATGTAAATTCAAAGCTAACGTTCCCAGAAATCTGTTCTGATGTCACTTAGTCTAGTATTTCTAGCTCTGTGATTGGTCTAGAAATAGGGTGTGGTCTTCTTCGTGTCGTATTGTAGCCCTCTGATTGGCTGTGATCTTGTTCGCCAGTAGTAAGTCGTATAAAGGTTAAAAACTTACATTCAAACTTACACCTGAGGCATAGATATGTGTGTAAATTTTCAACGAATTGGGGTTACCAGGGTCATTTGCAAAGAGGTATCATTTCTATAGTAATTTGAAATATCATATGGAATTTGCTTGAAGGTATATACTTTGCGTACGTGCCCGTACCAAACAGGTTGGTTATAATCTATTCTGGTTCAAGCTTTTTCTGACACAATTAACTGAATTTCTATTTCATGATATACTAGTTTTTTTTAGGTTAGATCCGTGTTGGAACAACAGGTGTATCTTTTTAGTTTTCTTTACAATTCATATTAGTAAGAGAATTGAATTCAAAGAGAATAGTTTTTATGTGCAAGGATATTAGTAGAGGAAAAAAATGAGTGGTGTATTTACATTATTGGATATTAATGATGGAGCTAATAACAGTGATGAAATTACTTCTTTAGTTTACGAGATTTGCGAATTTTTTGATAAGAGGTCTTAGAGTAATGGTCTTGTGATGGTTAAGAATGTAAGGTATGAAATTTGCCCATTGGCGAATTTTTTGCGAAGAGGTATTAGCGTAAAGGTATTGCGATGGTTAAGAATGTAAGGTATGAAATTTGCCCATTGTTAGCATTGGAAAGTATAGCCTACGGTTTTTTGTTGTGCGAGTGGGGGATTGTCCGCAGGGGTGATATTTCACAGGAAGAACTGTCCGTAGGGAGGGGCGGTCCCGGGGGGTAAGCTTTCCGGGAGACATTTTACACAGGGGATTTTGCCGGATTTCATTGTAGTCTCCAGGAGTTGTCGAACTTTCTCTTTGGCGACTCAATTTTACACGTGGAGATCTCCCAGCGGAATTGTACGGGGGCAATCGTCCGCAGGGTTGGCATCGTCTGGGGGGTTTTTCTGTGGGAGATGGGGTATTTTCCGCAGAAGAAATTCTCCGTGGGAGAATTTTTCATGGGAGAATATTTCTGTTGGGAGGGGGAGATTTCCAGGAAAAATTTTCCGTGGAGGGAGGATTTCGGGAATGATTTGAAAAACAATCACATACTAATATAAAAAACAAACCATTCTCAAGTGAAAGTAGGCTTAGGAGAATGTCCCAGGCCTAATTGTGTGCCTGAAATTTTCCTGGTGAAATTTTAAGTGAAAATAGAATTTTTTAAGGGGACTTTCCGGGGGTGGGGACTTTCAAAGGGAGGAACTTTCCAGGGAGGTATTTTTCGTGGGAGTATTTTTCATGGTAGAGGGGGGCATTTCACGACATTATTTGAAAAACTATCTGAAATCTAATAAAAAGTTTTTTCAATTGGTAGTAAAGAGCAAGATTAAAGTCTAATACGAACAGAAATCATTCCGTATATGAGGGGGCTACCCCCTCCTGAATACCTAGCTTATTACGCTAAAGTGTGACACCCCAATTCATTAAGAACGACTCGCCTGAAACACAAGGGCCTGAAATTAGATTAACAAACATTTTCGAACTACGAATGTTGCTCCTTAATTTTAGTTGAAGAAATTGCTCTATATTTAATAGATTAAAGGTTAACCAAAATATTCTAATTATGATGATAATTAAAAATTGTTTTCTTTTCAGTTTTTACCAAAAACTTTTGCATTTTTCTGTTAACCAAATGGAAAAGCAGGAAAAAATCCGTTGTCAAAATAATATCAAGAGAGCGTACATACATACATAGAGTTCGATGGGACTTTAGGTTTTAATTGACAATAGCTGAATTAGTGTCGACTTTGTGTTTTACCCTCGGCAGCAGGGTTGCCACCACAACGAAATAAAAATCACCAGTATTTCACTAAGAAAATCACCAAAAATCACCATTTTTTCACCAAGAAAATCACCGAAAATCACCAATATTTCATCAAAATCACTCAAAAATCACTGAAAATCAGTGGTCAACAATAATAGGCTTCACAGCAAATAGACGCGTTGGTCATCCTGAGCTAAAACGTTATATTTTTCAAAGGCAACTGCTCAAGAAGGAATAGAATTTATACCAACAACCAGAATTCTAGCAAAAACTGAAACTGTGACCTTAAAATTCGGTTTCTGGACATAAAGAACCTTTTTATTTATTTAATTACTACTTTACTTTTCTTTGTCTTTACTTTGCAAAATCCTTTCTTTTTCTTTTTACTAGGTTTCCATTCAAAAGAATAATCACAAAAATCCTCTTTTGTCATCAAATCGAATTTCATTTAGTTATGAGCGTTTTTAATTCCCCCTGCCATAGTTGGTGTCATTAACGGTAAACTTTAGCTCTGGAAAATACCACTTTTTGGTCTTCTAGTAGGGTGGTGCCAACCCTGCTCAACAGTCATAGCTACTCTGATCTTTTTATGTTTGAACTCTAATCGACTTTTTGTAATTCCCTTCACTGAGTGAGTACCCAGAGCTTAGTCTGTCAAGAATTTTACAGGTTATGACTTTGGTGGTCTTCTCCATAAAAGTAAAAAAAAAAACACCGTTGAAGTTACTCAGAAGATTTTCGGACCTTATCAGAACTACAGTAAGCTCACAGATAGATCGACTACTGGATTCAGGGTCTGAGCAAAATAATAGATGTTGACGTACTGTCGACAAAGACTAATTAAAACTTCGAGTCAAAATGAATCCAAATAGGCTTTAACGCACATTTTTTCTATCACGTCGACAGAGCTAACAAATTGAACGAGGCTTAGCATTTCTTTGCAGTCAAATTGGAAACGATCATATTTTATTTCATGGGTTTGAAATAAGAAAAGGTTTTTTTTGCAATCTTTGTATTGATTAATTGAAAAAACAAGTTTTTTTTTTAACTGAAAGTAAGGAGCAACATTAAAACTTAAAATGAACAGAAATTATTCTGTATATGAAAGGGACTGTCCCCTCCTCAACGCCTCGCTCTTTACGCTAAAGTTTTTATTGTTTTAAAAAAATAAAGTCGTGAGACAGAGTCAAATTTTTGCGTAAAGAGCGAGGCGTTAAGGAGGACAAACTTTTTATTTTTACATCTCTAAATCAGATCAGAAAAATAGAATAACATTTTAAGCTTTCATAAACAATCATACTTTCACTAATTTCTTTTCTTCTGTAGCAGGGAGTCATTATTTTATACTAAATTGTTTCTTCTTTTCTAGGAAATCCCCGATTTGACAGACCCAATGAAAAGGGCAAGGAATGATAATGACACATCACTAACATGGTCGACGATGCATAGCCTATCTATAACTCCTCACCCCCCTTCCCACCCATTAATTCCAAAGCAATCTGCCACTCATCAGGAGATGCCTGACACGGGGGGTGATCATCGCGAGTTAGAAATATCATTTTTTTGTGACTGTTCAATTTATCAAGGACATTATCATGATTTTGAGCATTCTAATGATTCTACTACAGCATGCTTAGACAGTGTGGACATAGGGATAGATGAGAAGAATCTGGAGGAAATGAGGAGAAGAATCATACATGATATAGAGAGAAATTTATACAAATTGCAAGTAAGATCGCATAAAAAAAGATTAAATGTGAAAGAAAAGGGAGAAGAAGATCGAAAGAAGAGACGTTGTAAAGAGGGCTATCTTTACAGAGATATCTCAACATATAGTTTAAAAGACTGTGATGAAAACTCAAAGAAAAATGCGCTTAGTGCAAGATATAACAGTGAATATTATGATGCCGATGATCTAAGAGACGGGACAAAGTGGTTATTTAAGAGACAACATAAGAGGTTATTCTATAGAATGGATATGCCAGTGATCTATTAAATGACATTGAGAATAAGAAGGAAATCCCTAATATCACCAAGGAAATTAAAGACATTGTGTTATAGATTTCAGAAATAAAGTTTCATATATTTATTATTATTATTTTCTTAGGATTAAGGGTCGAGGTTTGAGAATTTTAATAGACTATTTTCCCTATTTTAATATATTTATTAAGATGACAAATGAATCAATACTGTATACAACATGATAACAAAATTAAATATTTTTTATATAAAATAAAATTCATTGAAAATAAGCAGATCAAAATTAACTATTTTACCGCTTGATCATTTTCAGACTGAAAAGATCAAAAGATATAAAAACTTTTTCTATCTTCTACGGAAAAATTTAGAATAGAACTTTAAATTTCTTTATGTGTTGATGAACTTAAAAACTGATGTGGAAGATTTTTATTTTTCTCTGGAGAAATTAGAATTGAAATGTAAGTTCTTTAATAAAATTCGGAATTGAGTTAACTTTTCATGATCAAAGAATAACTTTTTCTATCTTCTACGAAAAATTTGGATCACTACTTTAAATTTTTCCATCTCTTTGAGAAAATCTGAACTGAAGTGAAAATTTTTTAGTTTCTCTGGGAAAAAATAGAATTTATCTGTATGTTATTTATTTTTTCATTGAGAAAATTCAGAAGAGAACTTGAACTTTTCTTCACCTCGTTGAGAAAATTAGAAATTAAATGAAACTTTTTATCTTCCTGGAAAATATTCACATTCATAGTATAACTTTTCCTATCTTCTACACTAAAATAGAATTGATCTGTAAGTTATTTCTTTTTCATTGAGAAAATTCAGAAGAAAACTTGAACTTTTCTTCACCTCGTTGAGAAAATTAGAAATTAAATGAAGCTTTTTATCTTCCTGGAAAATATTCACATTCATAGTATAACGTTTCCTATCTTTTACACTGAAATTTAGAACATTACTTTAAAGTTGTTTATGTCTTTCGGAAAAATTACAGAATTAAAGTGGAGCTCCTTATCTTCATAGTGAAATATTCATGATCAATGTGTAACTTTTATATCTTCTACAAAAAAATTTGGATGAAAACTTTAAATTTATGTCTTTGGGGAAAAATCTCAACTGAAGTGAAACCTTTTTATATTATTTGGAAAAATATAATTGATCAATAACTAATTTCTTTTTTTATTGAGAAAATTCAGAATATAAAATACTTGGTGCAAAATACCAAATACTTGCTTCAAGACACTAAATTTCTAACAACATCCCAAATAGTTATTATAGCATACAAAAAATTCAAACTTATTCCAAAAATAATTCTTACAAAGCAGAAACAAATCTTGAAAAATACAAAAAGTTGTAAGAAAATCGAAAATAGTTCTTAAACAACAAAAACTATTCTTAAAAATAGAAAAAATCCTTTACACAAATCCAAAATAGTTTTAACAGAATTAAAAATAGCTTCTGCAAAATATGAAATACTTGTCACAAAGCACGAAAATTCTAACAACACCGAAAGTAGTTCTTACAGAATACAAAAAGTTCAAACAAATTCCAAAAATAGTTCTTAAAAAACAAAAATCATTCTTACGAAATACAAAAATATTTTAGACAAATCCAAAATAGTAATAACAGAATAAAAAATAGTTGTTGCAAAACTTGAAATACTTGTTACAAAACAAAAATATTTCTTAAAACATCAAAAATAGTTCTTACAAAATATAAAAAGTTCAAACAAAATCAAAATTTTTCTTACGAAACATAAATAATTCTTAAAAAATGTAAAAAGTTCTAATAAATCAAAAATATTTCTTACAAAACAAAAATTATTCGTATTAAATAAAAAAATAATTTACACAAATACACAATTGTTAGAACAGAATAAAAAAATAATACTTGGTGCAAAATACCAAATACTTGCTTCAAGACACTAAATTTCTAACAACATCCCAAATAGTTATTATAGCATAAAACAAATTCAAACATATTCCAAAAAAAATTCTTACAAAGCAGAAACAATTATTGCAATATACAAAAAGTTGTAAGAAAATCAAAAATAGTTCTTAAACAACAAAAACTATTCTTAAAAATAGAAAAAAAATCCTTTACACAAATCCAAAATAGTTCTAACAGAGTTAAGAATATCTTCTGCAAAATATGAAATACATGTCACAAATCACGGAAATTCTAACAACACCGAAAGTAGTTCTTACAGGATACAAAAAGTTCAAACAAAATCCGAAAATAGTTCTTAAAAAACAAAAATTATTCTTACTAAATACAAAAATATTTTAGACAAATCCAAAATAGTACTAACAGAATAAAAAATAGTTGTTGCAAAATTCGAAATACTTGTTACAAAACAAAAAGATTTCTAACAACATCAAAAATAGTTCTTACAGAATATAAAAAGTTCAAAAAAAATCTAAATTGTTCTTACGAAACAGAAATAATTCTTAAAAAATATAAAAAGTTGTAAGAAATCCAAATTATTTCTTACAAAATAATAAATTATTCTTAAAAAAAATAAAAAATAGTTAACACAAATCAAAAATAGTTCTAACAGAATAAAAAATACTCGATGCAAAGTACAAAATACTTGCTTCAAAACATTAAATTTCTAACAACATCCCAAAAACTCTTGGATACACACAATACGCAAATTTCATTCAAGAAATTATACAAAATATTTGTAAGTAAGTAACAAGCTCTTTATTGATTTCACCTCTTGAATATACAGTACAGATACTTCATTCAAGAAACGTGATTAAACACGTTTTGAAAATACATGCTATTTGTATGCCTTTCCTTGGCACCTTTCCAAACGAGCGGGGATTCCCCACTGGTTCCTACACATTGCAAAAAAAAGTGAGCAGTACGAAAACTTCACGTTTTCAACCAGACTGTTTTTTTAGGGACCAATCGGGAGAGATATGTAAAGTCAACATAGCTTTATTTCATTTTTTTAAGGTACATTTAGACGTGGTTACGGGCACGCCCGAAACCTCGTCTAAATGAACCTTAAAAAAATGAAATAAAGCTATGTCGACTGTTTATTTTTTTTAAACAATAAAAAACTTTAGCGTAAAGAGCGAGGCGTTGAGGAGAGGACAGTCCCTTTCATATACAGAATAATTTCTGTTCATTTTAAGTTTTAATGTTGCTCCTTACTTTCAGTTAAAAAAAAACTTGTTTTTTCAATTAATCAATAAAAAGATTGCAAAAAAAGCTTCTCTTATTTCAAACCCATGAAATAAAATATGATCGTTTCCAATTTGACTGCAAAGAAATGCTAAGCCTCGTTCAATTTGTTAGCTCTGTCGACGTGATAGAAAAAATGTGCGTTAAAGCCTATTTGGATTCATTTTGACTCGAAGTTTTAATTAGTCTTTGTCGACAGTACGTCAACATCTATTATTTTGCTCAGACCCTGAATCCGGTAGTCGATCTATCTGTGCGCTTACTGTAGTTCTGACAAGGTCCGAAAATCTTCTGAGTAATAAAAAATAGTTGTTGCAAAATTCGAAATACTTGTTACAAAACAAAAAGATTTCTAACAACATCAAAAATAGTTCTTAAGAATATAAAAAGTTCAAACAAAATCTAAATTGTTCTTACGAAACAGCAATAATTCTTAAAAAATATAGAAAGTTGTAAGAAATCCAAATTATTTCTTACAAAACAATAAATTATTCTTACAAAATAAAAAATAGTTAACACAAATCCAAAATAGTTCTAACAGAATAAAAAATACTTGGTGCAAAGTACAAAATACTTGCTTCAAAACATTAAATTTCTAACAACATCCCAAAAACTCTTGGATACACACAATACGGAAATTACATTCAAGAAATTATACAAAATATTTGTAAGTAAGTGACAAGCTCTTTATTGATTTCACCTCTTGAATATACAGTACAGATACTTCATTCAAGAAACGTGATTAAACACGTTTTGAAACTACATGCTATTTGCATGCCTTTCCTTGGCACCTTTCCAAACGAGCGGGGGTTCCCCACTGGTTCCTACACATTACAAAAAAAGTGAGCAGTACGAAAACTCCACGTTTTCAACCAGACTGGTTTTTTAGGGACCAATAGGGAGAGATATGTAAAGTCGACATAGCTTTATTTCATTTTTTTAAGGTTCATTTAGACGTGGTTGCGTGCGGGCGCGTAACCTCGTCTTAATGTACCTTAAAAAAATGAAATAAAGCTATGTCGACTGTTTATTTTTTTAAAACAATAAAAAACTTTAGCGTAAAGAGCGAGGCGTTGAGGAGGGGACAGTCCCTTTCATATACAGAATAATTTCTGTTCATTTTAAGTTTTAATGTTGCTCCTTACTTTCAGTAAAAAAAAAACTTGTTTTTTCAATTAATCAATACAAAGATTGCAAAAAAAGGTTCTCTTATTTCAAACCCATGAAATAAAATATGATCGTTTCCAATTTGACTGCAAAGAAATGCTAAGCCTCGTTCAATTTGTTAGCTCTGTCGACGTGATAGAAAAAATGTGCGTTAAAGCCTATTTCGAATCATTTTGACTCGAAGTTTTAATTAGTCTTTGTCGACAGTACGTCAACATCTATTATTTTGCTCAGACCCTGAATCCGGTAGTCGATCTATCTGTGCGCTTACTGTAGTTCTGACAAGGTCCGAAAATCTTCTGAGTAACTTCAACGGTGTTTTTTTTTTTACTTTAATGGAGAAGACCACCAAAGTCATAACCTGTAAAATTCTTGACAGACTAAGCTCTGGCTACTCACTCAGTGAAGGGAATTACAAAAAGTCGACTAGACTTCAAACATAAAACGATCAGAGTAGCTGTGACTGTCGAGCAGGGTTGGCACCACCCTACTCGAAGACCAAAAAGTGGTATTTTCCAGAGCTAAATTTTACCGTTAATGAGACCAACTATGGCAGGGGGAATTAAAAACGCTCAGAAATAAATGAAATTCGATTTGATGACAAAAGAGGATTTTTGTGATTATTCTTTTGAATGGAAACCTAGTAAAAAGAAAAAGAAAGGATTTTGCAAAGTAAAGACAAAGAAAAGTAAAGTAGTAATTAAATAAATAAAAAGGTTCTTTATGTCCAGAAACCGAATTTTAAGGACACAGTTTCAGTTTTGGCTAGAATTCCGGTTGTTGGTATAAATTCTATTCCTTCTTGAGCAGTTGCCTTTGAAAAATATAACGTTTTAGCTCAGGATGACCAACGCATCTTTTTGCTGTGAAGCCTATTATTGTTGACCACTAATTTTTGGTGATTTTTGAGTGATTTTGATGAAATATTGGTGATTTTCGGTGATTTTCTTGGTGAAAAAATGGTGATTTTTGGTGATTTTCTTAGTGAAATACTGGTGATTTTTATTTCGTTGTGGTGGCAACCCTGCTGCCGAGGGTAAAACACTAAGTCGACACTAATTCAGCTATTCTCAATTAAAACCTAAAGTCCCATCGAACTCTATGTATGTATGTACGCTCTCTTGATATTATTTTGACGACGGATTTTTTCCTCCTTTTCCGTTTGGTTAACAGAAAAATGCAAAAGTTTTTGGCAAAAACTGAAAAGAAAACAATTTTTAATTATCATCATAATTAGAATATTTTGGTTAACCTTTAATCTATTAAATATAGAGCAATTTTGTCAACTAAAATTAAGGAGCAACATTCGTAGTTCGAAAATGCTTGTTAATCTAATTTCAGGCCCTTGTGTTTCAGGCGAGTCGTTCTTAATGAATTGGGATGTCAAACTTTAGCATAAAAAGCTAGGTATTGAGGAGGGGGTAGCCCCCTCATATACGGAATGATTTCTGTTCGTATTAGGCTTTAATCTTGCTCTTTACTACCAATTGAAAAAACTTTTTATTAGATTTCAGATAGTTTTTCAGATAATGCCGTGAAATCCCCCCCCTTCCATGAAAAATACTTCCACGAAAAATACCTCCATGGAAAGTTCCTCCCTTTGACAGTTCACCACCCCCCGGAAATTCCCCTTAAAAAAATTCTATTTTCACTGAAAATTTCCCCAGGACAAATTAAGGCGCACAATTAGGCCTGGGCTATTCTCCTAAGCCCACTTTCACGTGAGAACGGTTTGTTTTTTATATTAGTATGTGATTGTTTTTCAAATCATTCGTGAAATCCTCCCTCCACGGAAAATTTTTCATGGAAATCTCCCCCTCCCAACAGAAATATTCTCCCATGAAAAATTCTCCCACGGAGGATTTCTTCTGCAGAAAATACCCCATCTCCCACAGAAAAACCCCCAGACGATGCCAACCCTGCGGAAGATTTCCCCCGTACAATTCCGCTGGGAGATCTCCACGTGTAAAATTGAGTCGCCAAAGAGAAAGTTCGACAAATCCTGGAAAGTACAATGAAATCTGGCAAAATCCCCTGTGTAAAATGTCCTCTGGAAGGTTTACCCCCGGGAACTTCCCTCCCTACGGAAAGTCCTTCCTGTGAAATATCGCCCCTGCGGAAAATCTCCCGCCCGCAACAAAAAAAATCCGTAGGCTATACTTTCCAATGCTAACAATGGGCAAATTTCATACCTTACATTCTTTACCATCGCAATACCTTTACGCTAATACCTCTTCGCAAAAAATTCGCCAATGGGCAAATGTCATACCTTACATTCTTAACCATCGCAATACCTTTACGCTAATACCTCTTCGCAAAAAATTCGCAAATCTCGTAAACTAAAGAAGTAATTACATCACTGTTGATAGCTCCATCATTAATCTCCAATAATGTAAATGCACCACTTATTTCTTTCCTCTACTAATATCCTTGCAAATAAAAACTATTCTCTTTGAATTCAATTCTCTTACTAATATGAATTGTAAAGAAAACTAAAAAGATACACCAGTTTTTCCGACACGGATCTAACCTAAAAAAACTAGTATATCATGAAATAGAAATTCAGTTAATTGTGTCAGAAAAAGCTTGAACCCGAACATATTATAACCAACCTGTTTGGTACGGGCACATACACAAAGTATATACCTTCAAGCAAATTCCATATGATATTTCAAATTACTATAGGAATGATACCTCTTTGCAAATGACCCTGGTAACCCCAATTCGTTGAAAACCTACACACATATCTATGCCTCAGGTGTAAGTTTGAATGTAAGTTTTTAACCTTTATACGACTTACTACTTTCGCCCTGTTGTTATCCCTGTGGTAGTACCTGGCTTTCTACTCCTTACGACCACTTCTTATCCAATTCTGGATGACCTGCGTTTCCTTCGGCGCTAGATGAATGGCCAAAAAAAAAAATCTTTGTTTATTTGTCATCTTCCATCAGCAAAATCTGTCTTAGCTAGTGTTGGGCGATAACCTGATTAAAAAATATATTTTTACTTTTTACTTTCGATATTCGATAATCGATATATCGATTTTGGTATTTCTGATCAGTTTTTCTGTTCAGATTAACTCTTGGTTTTTCAAAAGTTCAATAAAACCAATAGTGATTAAATCTTATTTTGCACAACTTTTTTTTAACTTTGAGTAATATTAAATCACAGAATAAAGAAAAAACCTCGGTTGCATAAATTAATATTATAGAAATCCAGATTTGGTATTACTTGGGCTCGGAATATAGGAAGATATCCTACTGGCTACTTTTGGCTATTCAAAATCAGCAACATGTCAATTTTTTCCCCTGAGAACTGGTTATACCTTTCAGTGATTTAATAAAAAAAAATTGTTAATGAAAGTCAGGATCAGTATTAAAACTTAAAAAGAAACGGATATTATTGCATACGTGAGAGGGATGCCCCTCATATATGTTTTTTTTAGTACTTTAAAAGGCTTTTTGTTCTAACTAAACGACCCTTGTATTCCAGGAGTTGTTCTTAAGGAATCTGGAAAAAAAGTCAAGCTCTAGCGTATAGAGCAAGGCATTGAGGAGGGGTATCTCCCCTTATATGTGTTATTGTTTCTTTTCGTTTTAAGTTTAAACACTCCTCCCTAGTTTCAGTTGAAAAAACTTTTTTTTGTTTTGTTCAATTTCTGATCGTTTTCCAATAGTGCTGGGAAATCTACCTCTCTTCTCTTTGCCCCCCCCCCACAAACATTCATCCATGGAAAATTCAGCATGCGTAAATTATACCCCCCCCTCACGATAAATCTATCCCTGCTAAAAATTCCACCCAGAAATTTTCTTCTGGACAATTTCGTCAAGAAATTTCTCAGTGCTTGTTAAGAATCCGGTAAGTACGCGAGAATTGTACTGCATAATAGATATGCGTTACCCGGTACTTATATCCGACGTTATATAAACGAAGGGTTTCTCACTCCGGGAACTATATGTAACCTTTAATTTTTTTTTGGATTTGGGGGAATAAAAGGTACTTAGGTTGGGTTAGGTTAGTTTAGGTTACTTATTTAATATAGGCTATGCTTTACCCCCACACTTTCTAATGAGCAAACCAAATTTTGTTCGTAAACTTTTATATTTTCATCCTATTTTGTTTACCAAACAAATACCAAAGTCTCTTTAGCCTATTTTCATTTGAAAAAAAGACTCCTTTTTATTTAATTTCTAATTTATTTTCGAATCATGTCGGAAAAATTCCTCGGTGGGAAATATTTCCTGGAAATTCCATTCCCCCAATGGAAATTTTCTCTCGCTGAAAATTCTCCCATAAGGAATCTCTGCCACGGAAAATTTTCCAATGGAGAATTTCTCCTGCGGAGTATCCCTCTCTCCCACAAAAGAAATAGCGCAGATGATTTTAACTTTTTGGAAAATTTTCCCCGGACAATTTCCGTGGAACATCTTTGGATATAAAATTGAATCAGGAAGAGAAAGTAAGATAAATTTCGAGTTCCACTAAATTTCGAATTCCCCTTTTAAGTTCATCCGCAGAATCTTCCCTTTGCATTGAAACAGTACCTGGATTCCCTGTCCAGGTAGTGTGGCGGGTCATAACAATTTAACCGGAACATTTCTAGATCAAAAATTGAATCGGCAAAGAGATAGTAGGACAAATTTGTACAATTCTGGCAAATTCTCCGATGTAAAATTCCCTTTTGTGAGCTCATCCCCGGAGACTTTTCTGCCCATGGAAAATCCCCCCAAAAATTCTCCCTCCCCGAAAAATGTCTGTTCACTTAAAAAAGAAATATACTGTACGTAGATAACAATAGTGTAGCTATAAAGATAGAGAGCGGACAGTCCCCCCGCCATACAACAAGACAGATACTGTGTTAATCTAAGATATCAGACAGATAGAAATCACCATGCCTTAAAAAGTCATATCTTTGGTTTTTTTATGTTGTAATCAGAATCAGCCTATCATGATTTTCGTGCTGTTCACGGAACCAGGGTTTTGGTGTTAAATATCATGTTTTCTGGTAGATTCATGGCCGTTCACATATCTAATGTTAAACAAGATTCTTCATTATGCTATGATTATAGGCGTTGACAGAAATGAAAATGGTAAACCATCTGAGGGAATGCTAACTACTATTCAGAGATAATTATTTTTTTTTATTCGGGCAATTCTCAACTGTGTTCGGTATAATACACAACTACCATTTGAACAGTTTTGTAAGGTCCCCTACACCAACCCCAAGGACCCCCTCCCCCGCAACTTTTTGCACCTCCCCACTAACTCCCGCCCCTAACCCCCCCCCCCCTCCCCAACCCCCTGCTAACCCCTACCTCCGACCCCCCCCCCCCCCAGCCCCTCCCCCCACCCACACTTTTTTAACATGATACGATTTTTCAACTTTTTTACATCTCTTAGAATGACATGTAACATACTATATAAAAAAAACACATTTAATATTTTCCGAACTCAAAATGAGAATCATAGAGAAATGTTAATTGTGACTTTTACTAATAGAAAAATAATGTTTGTAGTGACCATTTTTTTTAGACAGTTTTTTTGACAGTTTTTTCAACTTTGTTTTTGCATGACTGAAAATCAGCACTCAGCATGTTCCGTCTACAAATTGTTTTCACGAGGAAAAAATAAAACAATCAATGTACAAAATCCACGAAGAAAAAAAACAACATGCAATAAGTTTCAAGAATAAAAAAAAATTAACATACAACAAGTTCCATGAACAAATCCAGTTTCATTTGGATAAAAATCATTGTATAGGTTTCACAAAGCTTAAAATCAACATGTAACAAGGTTCATGAAATAAAACCAGCATGCAACAAGTTACACATACAAAAAAATCAGCGTGCAACAAGTTCCAAGGATAAAATCAGCATCAAGAGGAGAGAAATCAATGTGCAAGTTTCTCAATGAGAAAAGTCAACATGCAATAAGTTACACGAACCAAAAAAAATATGCAACAAGTTCCATTAGCAAAGTCAGCACGCAACAAGTTCCTTTAACAAAATCAGTTTCACTATGAGTAAAATTAGTGAATAAGTTTCGCAAAGAGAAAAAAAAATCAACATGCAACAAGTTTCACGAACAAAAAAAAAACAGTCAGCACACAAAAAATATCCACAATTAAAAAAGTATGCATGCAGTATATTCCATGAACAAAATTAGTTTTAGGAGGAGAAAAAAATCAATGTACAAGTTTCACGAAGATAAAAAATCAACCTGCAACAAGTTTCACGAATAAAAAAAAACAGCAAGCAACAAGTTCCACGAACAAAAAAATAATCAGCACGCAACAACTTCCAATAATAAAATCAGTTTCACGAAGAGAAAAATCAATGTACAAGTTTCGAGAAGAGAATAAACAAAATCACACTGCAACACGTTTCACGAACAAAAGATCACAACTCAACAAGCTCCATGAACATAAATCAGCATTCAACAAGTTCCATGAACAAAACCAGTTTTCTCAATGAAAAAATCATTGTAGAAGTTTCATGAAGAGAAAAATCAACATTTAACATGGATCACGAACAATGAAATATGCAAGCAATAAGTTCCATGAACAAAATTAGTTGCACTAAGTGGAAAAAAATCACTGTACTTCTGTCACGAAGAGAAAAAATAAACATGCAACAAGTTTCAGGAATAAATAATCAGCAGGCAACAAGTTCCACGAACAAAATCAGTTTAACTGGGAGAGAATTCACTGTTTAAGGTTCGCGAAGAGAAAAAAACCAGCATGCAACAAGTTTCACGAAGAAAAATCAGCACTCAGCAAGTTCCACAGGCATAAATCAGCACGGTCAAGTTCCATGAACAAAATTGGCTTCAACAGAAGAAGTAATAAATCAATTAGCAGGTTCCACAAAAAGAAATATCAACATGCAACAAGTTTCACGAACAGAAAACCATCAAGCAAAAAGTTCCTTAAACAGGTTCAGTTTCACGAGGAGATAAATCAGTGTACAAATTTTGTAATAAGAAAAAAAGCAACGAACAACAAGTTTGACGAACGAAAAAAAAAATCAGCACGTGATAAGTTCCTTGAACAAAATCAGTTTCAAGCGTAGAAAAATCAATGTACTAGTTTTGCAAAGAAAAAAAAAAAATCAACATGCAACAAGTTTCACGAACAAAAAAAAACGGTCAGCACACAAAAAAATCCACGATTAAAAAAATATGCATGCAGTATGTTCCATGAACAAAATTGGTTTCAGGAGGAAAAAAAATCAATGTACATGTATCACGAAGAGAAAAAATCAACCTGCAACAAGTTTCACTAATAAAAAAACAGCAAGCAAAAAATCATTGTTGAAGTTTCATGAAGAGAAAAATCAAAATTTAACATTGATCACGAACAATGAAATATGCATGCAATAAGTTCCATGAACCAAATTAGTTTCACTAGGTAGAAAAAAATCAATGTACTTGGTTCACGAAGAGAAAAAATATACATGCAACAAGTTTCAGGAATAAAAAATCAGCACGCAACAAGTTCCGCGAACAAAATCGGTTTAACTGGGAGAAAAGTCATTGTTTAAGTTTCGCAAAGAGAAAAAAATCAGCATGCAACAAGCTTCACGAAGAAAAATCAGCACTCAACAAGTTCCACAGGCATAAATCAGCACGGTCAAGTTCCATGAACAAAATTGGCTTCAAGAGAAGAAGAAAAAAAAATCAATGTACAAGTTCCACGAATAGAAAAATCAACATGCAACCAGTTTCACGAACAGAAAACCATCATGCAACAAGTTCCTTGAACAAAATCAGTTTTACGAGGAGAAAAATCAGTGTAAAAATTTCGCAAAAAGAAAAAAAGCAACATGCAACAAGTTTCACGAACGAAAAAAAAAAATCAGCACGCGACAAGTTCCTTGAACAAAGTCAGTCTCACAAGGAAAAAAATCAGTGTACGAGTTTCGCAAAGAGAAATCAACATGCAACAAATTTCAAAAACAAAAAAAAACAGTCAGCACACAAAAAAATCCACGATTAAAAAATATGCTTGCAGTATGTTCCTTGAACAAAATTGGTTTCAGGAGGAGAAAAAAAAAATCAATGTACACGTTTCACGAAGAGAAAAAATCAACCTGCAACAAGTTTCACGAATAAAAAAACAGCAAGCAACAAGTTCCACGAACCAAAAACAATACGCAAGCAACAACTTCCATTAATAAAATCAGTTTCACGAAGAGAAAAATCAATGTACAAGTTTCGAGAAGAGAATAAACAAAATCATACTGCAACACGTTTCCCGAACAAAAGATCAACAAGTTCCATGAACAAAACCAGTTTTCTCAATGAGGAAAGTTATTATGGAAGTTTCACGATGAGAAAAATCAACATTTAACATGGATCACGAACAAAAAAATCAACACTCTACAAGTTCCATTAACAAAATCAGTTTCATGAGGTAAAAAAAATCATTGTTTAAGTTTCGCAAAGAGAAAAAAAATAATACAAGCATGAAACAAGTTTCACGAACCAAGAAAAATCAGCATTCAACAAGTTCCACGAGCATAAATCAGCCTGGTCAAGTTCCATGAAAAAAATTGGCTTCAAGAGAAGAAGAAAAAAATCAATGTGCAAGTTTCACGAAGAGAATATTCAACATGTAACAAGTTTCATGAACAGAAAACCATCATGCAACAAGTTTCTTGAACAATATCAGTTTCACGAGGAGAAAAATCAGTGTACAAACTTCGCGAAGAGAAAAAAAGCAACATGCAACAATTTTCACGAACAAAAAAAATCAGCAAGCAACAGGTTCCAGAATTAGAAAAATATGCATGCAGCTTGTTCCAGGGACAAAATTAGTTTTAGGAGGAGAAAAAAAAATCAATGTACATGTTTCACGAAGAGAAAAAATCAACATGCCTCAAGTTTTACGAAAAATACCAACATGCAACAAGCTCCACGAACTAAAAAAAAACAATCAGCACGCAACATGTTCCATTAACAAAATCAGTTTCACGAGGTAAAAAAATCAATGTACAAGTTTCGCGAAGAAAAAACAGGCCTCAACAAGCTTCACAAACCAAAAAAAATCATCCCTCAACAAGTTCCACGAACATAAATAAGCACGCAACAAGTTCCATGAACAAAACCAGTTTTCTCAATGAGAAAAATCGTTGTAGATGTTTCACGAAGAGAAAAATGAACATGTAACATGAAAAACGAGCATAGAATATGCATACAATAAGTTATATGAACAAAATCAGTTTCGCAATGTGGAAAAAAATCAAGTTTCATGAACAAAAAACCTTCATGCAACAAGTTCTATGAACAACAATCAGCACGCAACAAGTTCCTTGAACAAAATCAGTTTCACGAGGAGAAAAATCAGTGTACGAGTTTCGCGAAGAGAAAAAAAAAATCAACATGCAACAAGTTTCACGAACAAAAAAAACAGTCAGCACACACAAATAAATCCACGATAAAAGAAATCTGCATGCAGTATGTACCATGAACAAAATTAGTTTCAGGAGGAGAAAAAACATCAATGCACATGTTTCACGATGAAAAAAAATCAACATGCAACAAGTTTCGTGAATAAAAAAACAGCATGCAACAAGTTCCACAAATAAACAAAAACAATCAGCAAGCAACAACTTCCATGAACAAAATCAGTTTCACGAAGCGAAAAATCAATTTACAAGTTTCGAGAAGAGAATAAACAAAATCACACTGCAACACGTTTCACGAACATAAATCAGCGTGCAACAATTTTCATGAACAAAACCAGCTTTCTCAAAGAGGAAAATAATGGTAGAAGTTTTACGAAGAGAAAAATCAACATTTAACATGGATCACTAACAAAGAAATATGCATGCAATAAGTTCCATGAACAAAATTAGTTTCACTAGGTAGAAAAAAAAAATCAATGTACTTATTTCCCGAAGAGAAAAAATAAACATGCAACAAGTTTCAGGAATAAAAAATCAGCACGCAACATGTTCCACGAACAAAATAAGTTTAACGGGGAGAAAATCATTGTTTAAGTTTCGCGAAGAAAAAAAATTCAGCATGCAACAAGTTCCATGAGGAAAAATTCAGCATGCAACAAGTTCCACGAAGAAAAATCAGCACTCAACAAGTTCCACAAACATAAATCAGCACGGGCTAGTTCCTCGAACAAAATTGGCTTCAAGAGAAGAAAAAAATCAATGTGCAAGTTTCACGAAGAGAAAATCAACATGCAACATGTTTCATGAACAAAAAACCATCATGCAACAAGTTCCATGAACAACAATCAGCACGCAACAAGTTCCTTGGATAAAATCAGTTTCACGAGGAAAAAAATCAGTGTACAAGTTTCGCGAAGAGAAGAAAGAGCAACATGCAACATGTTTCACGAACAAAAAAATCAGAACGCAATTAGTTCAAGAATCAGAAAAATATGCATGCAGTATGTACCACAGACAAAATTAGTTTTAGTAGGAGAAAAAAAAAATGTACATGTTTCACAAACATGTACACGGTTTGAACGGTTTTCTTCTCTTGAAGCCAATTTTGTTCATAGAACTTGACCGTGCTGATTTATGTTTGTGGAGCTTGTTGAGTGCTGATTTTTCTTCGTGAAACTTGTTGCATGCTGTTTTTGGAGCTTTTTGCATGCTGTTATGTTCATGGAATTTGTTGAGTGATGATTTTTTTTTTTGTGAAACTTGTTGCATCCTGTTTTTTTCTCTTCGCGAAACTTGTACTTTAATGTTTTACTTAGTAAAACTTATTTTGTTAATTGAACTTTATGCGTTTTTATTGTTTTTTTTTAGTTCGGGGAACATGTTGATTGCTGTTTTTTATTTGTGAAACTTGTTGCATGTTGATTTTTTCTCTTAGTGAAACAAGTATATTGATTTTTTTCTCCTCCTAAAATTAATTTTGTCCATGGAACATACTGCATGCATATTTTTCTGATTCTTGAACTTGTTGCCTGCTGATTTTTTTTGTTCGTAAAACTTGTTGCATGTTGCTTTTTTCTCTTCGCGAAACTTGTACACTGATTTTTCTCCTTGCGAAACTGATTTTTGTCCATGGAACTTGTTGCATGATGGTTTTTTGTTCATGAAATTTGTTGCATGTTGATTTTTCTCTTCGTGAAACTTGCACAAGGATTTTTTTCTTGTCTTGAAGCCAATTTTGTTCATGGAACTTGACTGTGCTGATTTATGTCTGTGGAGCTTGTTGAGTGCTGATTTTTCTTCGTGAAACTTGATGCATGCTGATTGTGGAACTTGTTGCATGCTGACTTATGTTCGTGGAATTTGTTGAGTGATGATTTTTTTTTGTGAAACTTGTTGTATCCTGTTTTTTTTCTCTTCGCGAAACTTTTACATTGATTTTTCACCTCGTGAAACTGATTTTTGTTAATGGTACTTGTTGCGTGCTGATTGTTTTTTTTTAGTTCGTGGAACATGTTGTATCCTTTTTTTTATTCGTGAAACATGTACATTGATTTATTTTTCTCCTCCTAACACTAATTTTGTCTGTGGTACATACTGCATGCATATTTTTTTGATTCTTGAACTAATTGCATTCTGATTTTTTTGTTCGTGAAACATGTTGCATGTTGCTCTTTCTTCTCTTCGCGAAACTTGTACACTGATTTTTTTCTTCGTGAAACTGATTTTGTTCAAGGAACTTGTTGCTTGCTGATTGTTGTTCATGGAACTTGTTGCATGATGGTTTTTTGTTCATGAAACTTATTGCATGTTGATTTTCTCTTCTTGAAACTTGCACATTGATTTTTTTTCTTCTCTTCAAACCAATTTTGTTCGAGGAACTAGCCCGGGCTGATTTATTTTTGTGGAACTTGTTGAGTGCTGATTTTTCTTCCTGGAACTTGTTGCATGCTGAATTTTTCTTCATGGAACTTGTTGAATGCTGAATTTTTTTTCTTCGCGAAACTTAAACAATGATTTTCTCCCGGTTATACTGATTTTGTTCGTGGAAATTGTTGCGTGCTGATTTTTTTTCCTGAAACTTGTTGCATGTTTTTTTTTTCTCTTCGGGAAACAGGTAAATTGATTTTTTTCCCTAGTGAAACTAATTTTGTTCATGGAACTTATTGCATGCATATTTCTTTGTTCTTGATCCATGTTAAATGTTGATTTTTCTCTTCGTAAAACTTCTACCATGATTTTCCTCTTTGAGAAAGCTGGTTTTGTTCATTAAACTTGTTGCACGCTGATTTATGTTCGTGAAACGTGTTGCAGTGTTATTTTGTTTATTATCTTCTCGAAACTTGTACATTAATTTTTGGCTTCGTGAAACTGATTTTGTTAATGGAATTTGTTGCATGCTGATTGTTTTTGTTTGTTTGTGGAATTTGTTGCTTGCTGTTTTTTTATTCGTGAAACTTGTTGCAGGTTGATTTTTTTTCATCGTGAAACATGTGCATTGATTTTTTTTCTCCTCCTGAAACTAATTTTGTTCATGGTACATACTGCATGCATATTTTTTTTATCGTGGATTTATTTTTGTGTGCTGACTGTTTTTTTTGTTCGTGAAACTTGCTGCATGTTGATTTTTTTCTCTTCGCGAAACTCGTACACTGATTTTTCTCCTCGTGAAACTGGTTTTGTTCAAGGAACTTGTTGCGTGCTGATTGTTGTTCGTAGAACTTGTTGCATGATGGTTTTTTGTTCATGAAACTTTTCCACATTGTGAAACTGATTTTGTTCATATAAATTAGTGCATGCATTTTCTATGCTCGTTTTTCATGTAACATGTTGATTTTTCTCTTCGTGAAATATCTACAATGGCTTTTGTCATTGAAAATATTGGTTTTGTTCATAGACCTTCTTGCATTTTTATTTTTGTTCGTGAAATTTGTTGAGGGATGAGTTTTTGTGGCCTGTGAAACTTATTGCAGCCTGTTTTTTTTTCTCATCGCGAAACTTGTACATTGATTTTTTTAGCTCGTGAAACTGATTTTGTTAATGGAACTTGTTGCGGGTTGATTGTTTTTTTAGTTCGTGGAACTTGTTGCATGCTGTTTTTTATTCGTAAAACTTGATGCATGTTGATTTTTCTCTTCGTGAAACTTGCACATTGATTTTTTTCTTCTTCTCCTGAAGCCAATTTTGTTCATGGAACTTACCATGCTGATTTATGATCGTGGAACCTGTTGAGTACTGATTTTTTTTGGTTCGTGAAACTTGTTTCATGCTGATTTTTTTTCTCTTCGCGAAACTTAAACAATGATTTTTTTACCTCATGAAACTGATTTTGTTAATGGATCTTGTTGCTTGCTGATTTTTTATTCCTGAAACTTGTTGCATGCTTATTTTTTCTCTTCGTTAAACAAGTACATTGAATTTTTTTCTATCCAGTGAAACTGATTTTGTTCATGGAACTTATTGCATGCATATTTCTTTGTTCGTAATCCATGTTACATGTTGATTTTTCTCATCGTGAAACTTCCATAATAACTTTCCTCGTTGAGAAAACTGGTTTTCTTCATGGAACTTGTTGCATGCTTATTTATGTTCTTGGAACTTGTTGAGTGATGATCTTTTGTTCGGGAAACGTGTTGCATTGTGATTATGTTTATTCTCTTTTCGAAACTTGCACATTGATTTTTCTCTTCGTGAAACCGATTTTATCAATGAAAGATGTTGCTTGCGTATTGTTTTTGGTTCGTGGAACTTGTTGCTTGCTGTTTTTTTATTCGTGAAACTTGTTGCAGGTTGATTTTTTCTCTTCGTGAAACATGTACATTGATTTTTTTTTTCTCATCCTGAAACCAATTTTGTTCATGTAACATACTGCATGCATATTTTTTAATCGTGGATTTTTTTTTGGTGTGCTGACTGTTTTTTCTTGTTTGTGAAACTTGTTGCATGTTGATTTTTTTTTCTCTTTGCGAAACTCGTACAATGATTTTTTTCCTTGTGAAACTGACTTTGTTCAAGGAACTTGTCGCGTGCTGATTTTTTTTTCGTTCGTGAAACTTGTTGAATGTTGCTTTTTTTCTTTTTGCGAAATTTGTACACTGATTTTTCTCCTCGTGAAACTGATTTTGTTCAAGGAACTTGTTGCATGATGGTTTTCTGTTTGTGAAACTTGTTGCATGTTGATTTTTCTCTTCGTGGAACTTGTACATTGATTTTTTTTTCCTCTTCTCTTGAAGCTAATTTTGTTCATGGAACTTGACCGTGCTGATTTATGCCTGTGGAACTTGTTGAGTGATGATTTTTCTTAGTGAAACTTGTTGCATACTGATTTTTTCTCTTCGCGAAACTTAAACAATGATTTTTCTCCCAGTTAAACTGATTTTGTTCGTGGAACTTGTTGCGTGCTGATTTTTTATTCCTGAAACTTGTTGCATGTTTATTTTTTCTCTTCGTGAACCAAAGTGCATTGATTTTCTTTCTACCTAGTGAAACTAATTTTGTTCCAGGAACTTATTGCATGCATATTTCATTGTTCGTGATCAATGTTAAATTTTTATTTTTCTCTTCATGAAACTTCTACAATGATTTTTTGCTTGCTGTTTTTTTTATTAGTGAAACTTGTTGCAGATTGATTTTTTCTCTTCGTGAAACATGTATATTAATTTTTTTCTCCTCCTGAAACCAATTTTGTTCATGGAACATACTGCATGCATATTTTTTTAATCGTGGATTTTTTTGTGTGCTGACTGTTTTTTTTTTGTTCGTGAAACTTGTTGCATGTTGAAATTTTTTTGTCTTTGCGAAACTCGTACACTAGTTTTTCTCCTCGTGAAACTGATTTTGTTCAAGGAACTTATCGCGTACTGATTTTTTTTTCCTTCCTGAAACTTGTTGCATCTTGCTTTTTTTCTCTTCGCAAAATTTGTACACTGATTTTTCTTGCATATTTTTTATATATATTTTATTTGTACACTGATTTTTCTTAAATATTCATGCATATTTTTTTGATCGTGGATATTTTTTGGGTGCTGACTTTTTTTTTGTTCGTGAAAATTGTTGCATGTTGATTTTTTTTTTCTCTTTGCGAAGCTCGTACACTGATTTTTCTCCTCGTGAAATTAATTTTGTTCAAGGAACTCGTTGCGTTCTGATTTTGTTAATGGAACTTTTTGCATATTTTTTTTGGTTCGTGTAAATTAGTGCATGTTGACTTTTCTCATTGAGAAACTACCACATTGATTTCTCTCCTTTCGAAGCTGATTTTCTCCTTGGAACTTGTTGCGCGCTGATTTTTTTGTATGTGTAACTTTTTGCATGCTGGTTTTTCTTCATTAACCTTGTTACATGTTCATTTTAATCTTTGTGAAACCTATACATCGATTTTTATCGGCAGGAGTTTTTAGGAGCAGGAGTTAGGGAACAGGGGCAAAAAGTTGCGGGGGAGGGGGTCCTTGGGGTTGGGGTAGGGGACCTTACAAAACTGTTCAAATGGTAGTTGTGTATTATACCGAACACAGTTGAGAATCGCCCAAATAAAAAAAAAAGTATCTCTGAATAGGAGTTAGCATTCCCTCAGATGGTTTACCATTTTCATTTTTCTCAACGCCTATAATCCTAGCATAATGAAGAATCATGTTTAAAATTAGATATGTGAACGGTCATGACTCTATCAGAAAACATGATATTTAACACCAAAACCATGGTTTCGTGAATAGCACGAATTTTTATGGTAGGCTGATTCTAATTACAACATAAAAAAACAACCAAAAATCTGACTTTTTAAGGCATGGTGATTTGTATCTGTCTGATATCTTAGATTAACACAGTATCTGTCTTGTTGTATGGCGGGGGACTGTCCGCTATCTATCATTATAGCTACACTACTGTTATCTACGTACAGTATATTTTTTTCTAAGTAAACAGACATTTTTCGGGGAGGGAGAATTTTTGGGGGGATTTTCCATGGGCAGAAAAGTCTCCCGGGATGAGCTCACAAAAGGGAATTTTACATCGGAGAATTTGCCAGAATTGTACAAATTTGTCCTACTATCTCTTTGCCGATTCAATTTTTGATATAGAAATGTTCCGGTTAAATTTTTATGACCCGCCACAGTACCTGGACAGGGAATCCAGGTACTGTTTCAATGCAAAGGGAAGATTCTGCGGATGAACTTAACACACAGTACCTGGGGGAAGGGCTATAAAACTATGAATTTTGCCTATTTTTTTACATATAGTATTTATTTTTTTGGAAGAAAACACACTTTTTGTGGGGGGGTGGGGGAGGAGAATTTTCCACGGGAAGAATTTTCAATGTACAGGGAAGTTTCTGGGGATGAACTTAAAAGGGGAATTCGAAATTTAGGGGAACTCGAAATTTATCTTACTTTCTCTTCCTGATTCAATTTTTATATCCAAAGATGTTCCACAGAATTTGTCCGGGGAAAATTTTCCAAAAAGTTAAAATCATCTGTGCTATTTTTTTTTGTGGGAGAGAGGGATATTCCGCAGGAGAAATTCTCCATTGGGAAATTTTCCGTTGCAGAGATTCTTTATGGGAGAATTTTCAGCGAGAGAAAATTTCCATTGGGGGGATGGAAATTCAGGAAATATTTCCCACCGAGGTATTTTTCCGACATGATTCGAAAATAAATTAGAAATTAAATAAAAAAGAAGTCTTTTTTCAAATGAAAATAGGCTAAAGAGACTTTGGTATTTGTTTGGTAAACAAAATAGGATGAAAATATAAAAGTTTAGGAACAAAATTGGGTTTGCTCATTAGAAAGCGTGGGGGTAAAGCATAGCCTATATTAAATAAGTAACCTAAACTAACCTAACCCAACCTAGGTACCTTTTATTCCCCCAAATCCAAAAAAAATTTAAAGGTTATATATAGTTCCCGGAGTGAGAAACCCTTCGTTAATATAACGTCGGATATAAGTACCGGGTAACGCATATCTATTATGCAGTACAATTCTCGCGTACTTACCGTATTCTTAACAAGCACCGAGAAATTTCTTGACGAAATTGTCCAGAAGAAAATTTCTGGGTGGAATTTTTAGCAGGGATAGATTTATCGTGAGGGGGGGGGGGGTATAATTTACGCATGCTGAATTTTTCATGGATGAACTTTTGTGGGGGGGGGCAAAGAGACGAGAGGTAGATTTCCCAGCACTATTGGAAAACGATCAGAAATTGAACAAAACAAAAAAAAGTTTTTTCAACTGGAACTAGGGAGCAATGTTTAAGCTTAAAGCGAAAAGAAATCATACCGCATATGAGAAAAGATACCCCTCCTCAATGCCTTGCTCTATACGCTAGAGCTTGACTTTTTTTCCAGATTCCTTAAGAACAACTCCTGGAATACAAGGGTCGTTTAGTTAGAACAAAAAGCCTTTTAAATTACTAAAAAAGACATAAACGAGGCCCTCTTATGTATGGAATAATATCCGTTTCTTTTTAAGTTTTAATACTCATCCTGACTTTCATTAACAATTTTTTTTTTATTAAATCACTGAAAGGTATAACCACTTCTCAGGGGAAAAAATCGACATGTTGCTGATTTTGAATAGCCAATAGTAGCCAGTAGAATATCTTCCTATATTCTGAGCCCGACTAATACCAAATCTGGATTTCTATAATATTAATTTATGCAATCGAGGTTTTTTCTTTATTCTGTGATTTAATATTACTCAAAGTTAAAAAAAAAATTGTGCAAAATAAGATTTAATCACTATTGGTTTTATTGAACTTTTGAAAAACCAAGAGTTAATCTGAACAGAAAAACTGATCAGAAATACCAAAATTGGTATATCGATTATCAAATACCGAAAGTAAAAATTAAAAATATATTGTTTAATCAAGTTATCGCCCAACACTAGCTAAGACAGATTTTGCTGATGAAAGATGACAGATAAACAAAGATTTTTTTTTGGCCATTCATCTAGCGCCGAAGGAAACGCAGGTCATCCATCATTGGATAAGAAGAGGTTGTAAGGAGTAGAAAGCCAGGTACTACCACAGGGATAACAACAGGGCGAACAAGATCACAGCCAATCAGAGGGCTACAATACGACACGAAGAAGACCAAACCCTATTTCTAGACCAATCACAGAGCTGGAAATACTAGGCTAAGTGACATCAGAACAGATTTCTGGGAACATTAGCTTTGAATTTACATAACATGCTTATTGAGTTATGTATTATCTGTTTGTCACCTTGAAACACTTGTTTATAATGTTTGTTCCTCAATGCTTTCAAACAAAAAACAGTTTAAGAAATTTTAGAGTAGTATTTGGGGTGAAACAGATTGAGACATGTGACTTGACCTAGCTTTACTTGTCGGCTGTGATCGCTCCATTTTTTTATACTTTTTTCGAAGTTTATTTTTTTGACTTTTTTTTATTTTTTAACATGATAATTTTATTTCAACTTTTTTTTACATGTCTTAGAATGACATAAAACAATCTTAAAGCATAAAAAGAAAATCAAATTTAAGATATATTTCTTAACGTATGTAGATGTGTGTTGTCTGAAACCTATGATTTGGGGTGGTTGGTTTACTATTTCACACTTTTCTCACCTAGGTTTTTTAGCCTGTCGTAGATGTGTGGTGTCTGAAATATATGATTTGGAATGATTGGTTTGCTATTTTAGACTTTTCGTAGCTAGGTTTCTTAACCTTTCGTTGGTGTGTGTTGCATGAAACTTATGATTTGGGATATCTAGTTTGCTATTTTGGACTTTTCTGAGCTAGATTTCCTAACCTTTTGTTGGTATATGTTGTCTGAAACCTATGATTTGGAGTAGGAGGGACCTAATGACTCCGAAGCTAAGTGTACTCTATTACCAAATGAGAAAGGTACTATTTGGTACTTTAAAAGTACCTTTTTCAAGGTCAATGAGGGAACTTGGAAACACTGTGGGGAATATGCGCATGCGCACTAACAATACTAACGGGACAATATTATTGATCCACGAAAGGGACTAGATTTCTGGGAAATTGATTGCATAATTGACGGGGAATTCTATATTGATCCACGAAGGGGACAGATTTCTGGGAAATTGATTGCATAATCAAAGGGGACTATATTTCTGGGAAATTGATTGCATAATCGACTGGGACAAGATCAGATTAGATTTCGGGGAAATTGATTGCATAATCGACTGGGACAAGCGGGGTCAGGATTTCTGGACAGCTTGTTGAATGCTGATTTTTCTTCGTGAAACTTGATGCATGCTGATTTTGGAACTTGTTGCATGCTGATTTATGTTCGTTGAATTTGTTGAGTGATGATTTTTTTTTGTTTGTGAAACTTGTTGCATCCTGTTTTTTTTTTCTCTTCGCGAAACTTTTACATTGATTTTTCACCTCGTAAAACTGATTTTTGTTAATGGTACTTGTTGCGTGCTGATTGTTTTTTTTAGTTCGTGGAACATGTTGCATCCTGTTTTTTATTCGTAAAACTTGGTGGATGTTGATTTTTTCTCTTTCTGGAACATGTACATTGATTTTTTTTTCTCCTCCTAAAACTAATTTTGTCTGTGGAACATACTGCATGCATATTTTTCTGATTCTTGAACTAATTGCGTTCTGATTTTTTTTTGTTAGTGAAACTTGTTGCATGTTGCTTTTTCTTCTCTTCGCGAAACTTGTACACTGATTTTTCTCCTCGTGAAACTGATTTTGTTCAAGGAACTTGTTATGTGCTGATTGTTGTTCATGGAACTTGTTGCATGCTGAAGTTTTTTCTTCGCGAAACTTAAACAATAATTTTCTCTCCGTTAAACTGATTTTGTTCGTGGAACTTGTTGCGTGCTGATTTTTTATTCCTGAAACTTGTTCCATGTTTATTTTTCTCTTCGAGAAACAAGTACATTGATTTTTTTTTCTACCTAGTGAAAAAAATTTTGTTCATGGAACATATTGCATGCATATTGCTTTGTTCGTGATCCATGTTAAATGTTGATTTTTCTCTTCGTGAAACTTCTACAATGATTTTCCTCATTGAAAAAACTGGTTTTGTTCATGGAACTAGTTGCACGCTGATTTATGTTCGAGGAACTTGTTGAGTGATAATTTTTTGTTCGTGAAACGTGTTGCAGTGTGAATTTGTTTATTCTCTTCTCGAAACTTGTACATTGATTTTTAGCTTCGTGAAACTGAATTTGTTAATGGAAGTTGTTGCGTGCTGAATGTTTATGTTTCTTCGTGGAACTTGTTGCATGTTTTTTTTTTATTTGTGAAACTTGTTGCAGGTTGATTTTTTTTCATCGTGAAACATTTACATTGATTTTTTTTCTCCTCCTGAAAAAAGGAGAAATTTTGTTCATGAAACTTGATTTTTTTTCCACATAGTGAAACTGATTTTGTTCATATAACTTGTTGCATGCATATTCTATGCTCGTGTTTCATGTTACATGTTGATTTTTCTTTTCGTGAAACATCTACAATGATTTTTCTCATTGAGATAGGTGGTTTTGTTCATGGAAATTGTTGCGTGATTATTTATGTTCGTGGAACTTGTTGAGGGATGATTTTTTTTGGTTTGTGAAACTTGTTGCAGCCTGTTTTTTTTCTCTTCTCGAAACTTGTAATTTGATTTTTTTACCTCGTGAAACTTTTATTTTTTTTGATTTTTTTACCTCCTGATTTTGTTAATGGTACTTGTTGCGTGCTGATTGTTTTTTTTAGTTCGTGAAACTTGTTGCATGCTGTTTTTTATTCGTAAAACTTGATGCATGTTAATTATTTCTCTTCGTGAAACATGTACACTGATTTGTTTTCTCCTCCTAAAACTAATTTTGTCCATGGAACATACTGCATTCATATTTTTCTGATTCTGGAACTTGTTGCTTGCTGATTTTTTTTGTTCGTGAAACTTGTTGTATGTTGCTTTTTTTCTGTTCGTGAAATTTGTACACTGATTTTTCTGCTCGTGAAACTGATTTTGTTCAAGGAACTTGTTGCATGAATGTTTTCTGTTCATGAAACTTGTTGCATGTTGATTTTTCTCTACGTGAAACTTGCACATTGATTTTTTCTTCTACTCTTGAAGCCAATTTTTTTCAAGGAACTTGACCATTTTGATTTATGTCTGTGGAACTTGTTGAGTGCTGATTTTTTTGGATTCGTGAAACTTGTTTCATGGTGATTGTTTTTCTCTTCGCGAAACTTAAACAATGAATGTTTTACCTCGTGAAACTGATTTTGTTAATGGAACTTGTTGCGTGCTGATTTTTTTATTCCTAAAACTTGTTGCATGTTTATTTTTTCTCTTCGTTAAACAAGTACATTGATTTTTTTCTACCCAGTGAAACTGATTTTGTTTATGGAACTTATTGCATGCATATTTTTTTGTTCGTGATCTATATTACATGTTGATTTTTCTCATTGCAAAACTTTCAAAATAACTTTGCTCATTGAGAAAACTGGTTTTGTTAATGGAACTTGTTGCACTATTATTAATGTTCTGGGAACTTGTTGAGTGATGATCTTTTGTTCGGGAAACATGTTGCAGTGTGATTTTGTTTATTCTCTTCTCGAAACTTGTACATTGATTTTTCTCTTCGTGAAACTGATTTTATGAATGGAAGTTGTTGCTTGCGTATTGTTTTTGGTTCGTGGAACTTGTTGCTTGCTGTTTTTTATTCGTGAAACTTGTTGCAGGTTGATTTGTTCTCTTAGTGAAACATGTAAATTGATTTTTTTTCTCCTCCTGAAACCAATTTTGTTCATGGAACTTACTGCATGCATATTTTTTTAATCGTGGATTTTTTTGTGTGCTGACTGTTTTTTTTTTGTTCGTGAAACTTGTTGCATGTTGCTTTTTTCTCTTCGCGAAACTTGTAAACTGATTTTTCTCCTCGTGAAACTGATTTTGTTCAAGAAACTTATTGCATGATTATTTTCTGTTCGTGAAACTTGTTGCATGTTGATTTGTCTCTTCGTGGAACTTGCACATTGATTTTTTTCTTCTTCTCTTGAAGCCAATTTTGTTCATGGAACTTGACCATGCTCATTCATGCCTGTGGAACTTGTTGAGTGCTGATTTTTCTTCGTGAAGCTTGTTGCATGCTGATTTTTTTCTCTTCGCGAAACTTAAACAATGGTTTTTCTCCCAGTTAAACTGATTTTGTTCTTGGAACTTGTTGCGTGCTGATTTTTTATTCCTGAAACTTGTAGCATGTTTCTTTTTTCTCTTCGTGAAACAAGTACATTGATTTTTTTTCTACCTAGTGAAACTAATTTTGTTCATGGAACTTAGTACGTGCATAATTCTTTGTTCGTAATTCATGTTAAATGTTGATTTATCTCTTCATGAAACTTCTAAAATGATTTTTTGCTTGCTTTTTTTTTATTCGTGAAACTTGTTGAAGGTTGATTTTTTTCTTCGTGAAACACGTACATTGATTTTTTTTCTCCTCCTGAAACCAATTTTGTTAATGGAACATACTGCATGCATATTTTTTTAATCTTGGATATTTTTTTGTGTGCTGACAGGTTTTTTTGTTCGTGAAACTTGTTGCATGTTGATTTTTTTTCTCTTTGCGATACTCGTACACTGATTTTTTTCCTCGTGAAACTGATTTTGTTCAAGGAACTTATCGCGTGCTGATTTTTTTTTTTTCGTGAAACTTGTTGCTTGTTGCTTTTTTCTCTTCGCAAAATTTGTACACTGATTTTTCTCCTCGTGAAACTGATTTTATTCAAGGAACTTGTTGCATGATGGTTTTCTGTTCGTGAAACTTGTTGCATGTTGATTTTTCTCTTCGTGGAACTTGCTCATTAAATTTTTTTCTTCTTCTCTTGAAGCCAATTTTGTTCATGGAACTTGACCGTGCTGATTTATGCCTGTTGAACTTGTTGAGTGCTGATTTTTCTTCGTGAAACTTGTCGCCTGCTGATTTTTTTCTCTTTGCGAAACTTAAACATTGATTTTTCTCCTAGTTAAACTGATTTTGTTCGTGAAATTTCTTGCGCGCTGATTTTCTATTCCTGAAACTTGTTGCATGTTTATTTTTTCTCTTCGTGAAACAAGTACATTGATTTTTTTTCTACCTAGAGAAACTAATTTTGTTCATGGAACTTATTGCATGCATATTTCATTGTTCATGATCCATGTTAAATGTCGATTTTTCTCTTCATGTAATTTCTACAATTATTTTCTCATTGAGAAAACTGGTTTTGTTCATGGAACTTGTTGCACGCTGATTTATGTTCGTGGAACTTGTTAAGTGATGATCTTTTGTTCGTGAAACGTGTTGCAGTGTGATTTTGTTTATTCTCTTCTCGAAACTTGTACATTGATTTTTCTCTTCGTGAAACTGATTTTATTAATGGAAGTTGTTGCGTGTTGATTATTTTTTTGTTCGTGGAACTTGTTGCTTGCTGTTTTTTTTTATTCGTGAAACTTGTTGCAGGTTGATTTTTTCTCTTCGTGAAACATGCACATTGATTTTTTCTCCTCCTGAAACTAATTTTGTTCATGGAACATACTGCATGCATATTTTTTTGATCGTGGATATTTTTTGTGTGCTGACTGTTTTTTTTGTTCGTGAAACTTGTTGCTTGTGGATTTTTTTTTCTCTTTGCGAAACTCGTACACTGATTTTTATCCTCGTGAAACTGATTTTTTTCAAGGAACTTGTTGCGTGCTGATTTTGTTAATGGAACTTGTTGCATATTTTTTTGGTTCGTGTAACTTTTTGCATGTTGACTTTTCTCACTGAGAAAAATGCACATTGATTTCGCTCCTCTTGAAGTCGATTTTCTCCATGGAACTTGTTGCGCGCTGATTTTTCTGTATGGGTAACTTGTTGCATGCTGGCTTTTCTTCATGAACCTTGTTACATGTTGATTTTAATCTTTGTGAAACCTATACATTGATTTTTATCCAAATGAAACTGGATTTGTTCATGGAACTTGTTGCATGTTAATTTTTTTTTATTCGTGAAACTTATTGCATGTTGTTTTTTTTTCTTCGGGAATTTTATACATTGATTTTTTTTGTTTTTTCCTCGTGAAAACAATTTGTAGTTGGAACAGGTTGATTGATGATTCTTATTCATGAAAAAAAATATGGAAAAAAACTGACAAAACAACGGTCCAAAAAAATGATCACTACAAATATTGTTTTTCTATTAGCAAAAGTCACTACTAACATTTCTCTATGAATCTCATTTTGAGTTTGGAAAATATTAAATGTGATTTTTTTATGTAGTATGTTACATGTCATTCTAAGAGATGTAAAAAAAAGTTGAAAAAATATATCATGGTAAAAAAAGTGGGGGAGGGGGGTGTCGGAGGGAGGGGGTTGGAGGGGGTTAGAAGGGGCTGGGGAGGGGGGATGTTAGGGGCAGGAGTTGGAGGGAATGGCAAAGCTTTGGGGGGAGGGGGTCCTTGGGGTTGGGGTAGGGGACCTTACAACACTGTTCAAATTGTTGGACCTTACAATCACTGTTCAACACTGGTAGTTGTGTATTATACCAAACACAGTTGAGAATTGCCCAAAAAAATGTATCTCTGAATAGGAGTTAGTATTCCCTCAGATGGTTTACCGTTTTCATTTCTGTCAACGCCTATAATCATACCATAATGAAGAATCATGTTTAACATTAGATATGTGAACGGTCATGACTCTATCAGAAAACATGATATTCAACACCAAAACCATGGTTTCATGAGCAGCACGAATTTTCATGGTAGGCTGATTATAATTAGAACATAAAAAAACAACCACAGATCTGACTTTTTAAGGCATGGTGATTTGTATCTGTCTGATATCTTAGATTAACACAGTATCTGTCTTGTTGTATGGCGGGGGACTGTCCGCTATCTATCATTATAGCTACACTACTGTTATCTACGTACAGTATATTTTTTTCTAAGTAAACAGACATTTTTCGGGGAGGGAGAATTTTTGGGGGGATTTTCCATGGGCAGAAAAGTCTCCCGGGATGAGCTCACAAAAGGGAATTTTACATCGGAGAATTTGCCAGAATTGTACAAATTTGTCCTACCATCTCTTTGCCGATTCAATTTTTGATCTAGAAATGTTCCGGTTAAATTGTTATGACCCGCCACAGTACCTGGACAGGGAATCCAGGTACTGTTTCAATGCAAAGGGAAGATTCTGCGGATGAACTTAACACACAGTACCTGGGGGAAGGGCTATAACGCTATGAATTTTGCCTATTTTTTTACATATAGTATTTGTTTTTTTTGGAAGAAAACACACTTTTTGTGGGGGGGTGGGGAGGAGAATTTTCCACGGGAAGAATTTTCAATGTACAGGGAAGTTTGTTCATGGAACTTGACCGTGCTGATTTATGCCTGTTGAACTTGTTGAGTGCTGATTTTTCTTCGTGAAACTTGTCGCCTGCTGATTTTTTTCTCTTTGCGAAACTTAAACAATGATTTTTCTCCTAGTTAAACTGATTTTGTTCGTGGAACTTGTTGCGTGCTGATTTTTTATTCCTGAAACTTGTTTAATGTTTATTTTTTCTCTTCGTGAAACAAGTACATTGATTTTTTTTCTACCTAGTGAAACTACTTTTGTTCATGGAACTTGTTGCACGCTGATTTATGTTCGTGGAACTTGTTAAGTGATGATCTTTTGTTCGTGAAACGTGTTGCAGTGTGATTTTGTTTATTCTCTTCTCGAAACTTGTACATTGATTTTTCTCATAGTGAAACTGATTTTATTATTGGAAGTTGTTGCGTGTTGATTGTTTTTTTGTTCGTGGAACTTGTTGCTTGCTGTTTTCTTTTATTCGTGAAACTTGTTGCAGGTTGATTTTTTCTCTTTGTGAAACTTGTAAATTGATTTTTTTCTCCTCCTGAAACTAATTTTGTTCATGGAACATACTGCATACATATTTTTTGATCGTGGATATTTTTTGTGTGCTGACTGTTTTTTTTTGTTCGTGAAACTTGTTGCATGTTGATTTTTTTTCTCTTTGCGAAACTTGTAAACTGATTTTTCTCCTCGTGAAACTGATTTTGTTCAAGGAACTTGTTGCGTGCTGTTTTTATTAATGGAATTTGTTGCATATTTTTTTTTGGTTCGTTTAACTTGTTGCATGTTGACTTTTCTCATTGAGAAAATTGCACATTGATTTCTCTCCTCTTGAAGCTGATTTTCTCCATGGAAATTGTTGCGCGCTGATTTTTTTGTATGTGTAACTTGTTGCATGCTGGTTTTTCTTCACGAACCTTGTTACATTTTGATTTTAATATTTGTGAAACCTATACATTGATTTTTATCCGAATGAAACTGGATTTGTTCATGGAACTTGTTGTATTTTAATTTTTTTTTATTCGTGAAACTTATTGCATGTTGTTTTTTTTCTTCGTGAATTTTGTACATTGATTTTCTTATTTTTTCCTCGTGAAAACAATTTGTAGATGGAACATGTTGAGTGCTGATTTTTAGTCATGTAAAAAAAAGTTGAAAAAAACTGTAAAAAAACTGTCCAAAAAAAATGGTCACGACTAAATGGATATCTCAAAATTTTGATTGGATGACTTCAAGGGGAAAAGGCAAGGGAGGGGTGGGGCTAGTTGCGCTCCAGTATTTTTGGTCACTTTTAAGAGCCTCTAGAACTTTTGATTTTTGTTCGAAATAGCTTTCTCCCAATATTCTTGGACCATTGACTTGACACGATCACCCTGGTGAAACAAAACATCAACAAATATTTACGCAAAATTCCATTTTTTTGTAAATGGAATGTCGGAACCTGTACAAAAGGATTCCATAATATGCTGAATCTGATGGTGCACTTTTCTTTAAAATCCTTTGACTTTTTGGGGATGTTTCCCCCTTTCTCGAAAATTACGCAAATTTTCTCAGGCTCGTAGCTTTTGATGGGTACGATAAACTTAATGAAGTTTACGTATTTGGAATCCACATACAAATCCAATTCTTTGATGTATATATTGTTGCATACAACTGTTTGATTAAATCACCATCCTTGGAACTGATCGCTTTCTATCACTTCATGCTCATATTTCTGAGATTCATATTACAAGACTTCCATGACTTGAATGGATCAGTTTTTCTCCTAAAGACTCCCTACTGAAAATCCTCAGAGCCTTTATAGATTCAGCTGATGGCAAAGCATGCATTGCATTGACTACTGAAACTTCGCCATATACTCCCCACAGACTAGCTTGATTCTGTCGTGGGCGAATCACAGGACTGTCAAGACAGTTGCATCTATTGATAAAGATTTAGTAGCCAGAAAGGCCAAATTCATATGTCTCTCTACTGTACTCTGGAGAAGATCGTCAATGGAAATATACATTTTCGTGAAAAACAGATCAAGATATGTGGCAGTCATGACGGGTGTGATCAAAGCAAGGCCTTTAAAAGTAGTGAAGAAAAACCATGCATGAAGAAAAACCAGCATGCATCAAGTTACACATACAAAAAAATCAGCGCGCAACAAGTTCCATGGAGAAAATCAGCTTCAAGAGGAGAGAAATCAATGTGCAAGTTTCTCAATGAGAAAAGTCAACATGCAACAAGTTACACAAACCAAAAAAATATGCAACAAGTTCCATTTTCAAAATCAGCAAGCAACAAGTTCCTTGAACAAAATCAGTTTCACGAGGAGAAAAATCAGTGTACGAGTTTCGCAAAGAGAGAAAAAAAAATCAACATGCAACAAGTTATACGAACAAAAAAAAGTCAACACACAAAAAATATCCACGATGAAAAAATATGCATGTAGTATGTTCCATGAACAAAATTAGTTTCAGGAGGAGAAAAAATCAATGTACATGTTCCACGAAGAGAAAAAATCAACCTGCAACAAGTTTCACGAATAAAAAAAAACAGCAAGCAACAAGTTCCCCGAACAAAAAAAACAATCAGCACGCAGCAACTTCCATTAATTAAATCAGTTTCACGAAGACAAAAATCAATGTACAAGTTTCGAGAAGAGAATAAACAAAATCACACTGCAACACGTTTCACGAACAAAATATCATCACTCAACAAGTTACACGAGCATAAATCAGCTTGCAACAAGCTCCATGAACAAAACAAGTTTTATCAGATTTTGTTCCATTAACAAAATCTGTTTCACGAAGTGAAAAATCAATGTACAAGTTTCGAGAAGAGAATAAACAAAATCATACTGCAATACGTTTCACGAACAAAAGATCATCACTTCGTAAAAATTCAGCATGCAACAAGTTCCACGAAGAAAAATCAGCACTCAACAAGTTGCTCAAACATAAATCAGCACGGGCAAGTTCCTCGAACAAAATTGGCTTCAAGAAAAGAAATTGGCTTGCAAAATTGGCTTGCAAGTTTCACGAAGAGAAAATCAACATGCAACAAGTTTCATGAACAAAAAACCATCATGCAACAAGTTCCATGAACAACAATCAGCACGCAACAAGTTCCTTGAACAAAATGAGTTTCACGAGGAGAAAAATCAGAGTACAAGATTCGCGAAGAGAAGAAAAAGCAACATTCAACAAGTTTCACGAACAAAAAAAAATCAGCACGCAATTAGTTGAAGAATCAGAAAAATATTCATGCATTATGTTCTACAGACAAAATTAGTTTTAGGAGGAGAAAAAAATCAATGTACATGTTTCACAAAGAGAAAAAAATCAACATGCACCAAGTTTCACGAATAAAAAACAGGATGCAACATGCTCCACGAACTAAAAAAAAACAATCAGCACGCAACAAGTTTCATTAACAAAACCAGTTTCACGAGGTGAAAAATCAATATAAAAAGTTCGCGAAGAGAAAAAAACGGGATGCAACAAGTTTGACAAACAAAAAAACAATCATCACTCAACAAATTCGACGAACATAACTGAGCATGCAACAAGTTCCAAAATCAGCATGCATCAAGTTTCACGAAGAAAAATCAGCACTCAACAACCTCCACAAACATAAATCAGCACGGTCAAGTTCCATGAACAAAATTGGCTTCAAGACAAGAAAAAAATCAATGTGCAGGTTTCACGAAGAGAAAAATCAACATGCAACAAATTTCATGAAGAAAAACCCATCATCCAACAAGTTCCATGAACAACAATCAGTTTCACAAGGAGAAAAATCAGTGTACAAGTTTCACGAAGAGAAAAAAGCAACATACAAAAGTTTCACGAACAAAAAAAAATCAGCACGCAACAACTTCCAGAATCAGAAAAATATGCATGCAGTATGTTCCATGGACAAAATCAGTTTTAGGAGGAGAAAACAAAATCAATGTACATGTTTCACTAAGAGAAAACATCAACATGCAACAAGTTTCACAAATAAAAAACAGCAATCAACATGTTCCTCGAACTAAAAAAAACAATCAACACGCAACAAGTTCCATTAACAAAATCAGTTTTACGAGGTGAAAAATCAAAGAACAAGTTTCGCGAGGAGAAAAAAACAGGATGCAACAAGTTTCACAAACAAGCAAAATCATCACTCAACAAATTCCATGAACATAAATCAGCATGCAACAAGTTTCAAAAACAGCATGCAACAAGTTTCACGAAGAAAAGTCAGCACTCAACAAGCTCCACAAACATAAATCAGCACGGTCAAGTTATATGAACAAAATTGGCTTCAAGAGAAGAAAAAAAAATCAATGTGCAAGTTTCATGAAGAGAATAATCAACATGCAACAAGTTTCATGAACAAAAAACCATCCTGCAACAAGTTCGATGAACAACAATCAGCACGCAAAAAGTTCCTTGAACAAAATCAGTTTCACGAGGATAAAAATCAGTGTACAAGTATCGCGAAGAGAAAAAAAAAGGATACAATAAGTTTCACAAACAAAAAAAATCATCACTCAACAAATTCCATGAACATAAATCAGCATGCAACAATTTCCAACAACAACATGCAACAAGTTTCACGCAGAAAAATCAGCACTCAACAAGCTCCACAAACATAAATCAGCACGGTCAAGTTCTATGAACAAAATTGGCTTCAGGAGAAGAAAAAAAAAATCAATGTGCAGGTTTCACAAAGAGAAAAATCAATATTCAACAAGTTTCATGAACAAAAAGCCATCATGCAACAAGTTCCATGAACAACAATCAGCACGCAACAAGTTCCTTGAACAAAATCAGTTTCACAAGGAGAAAAATCAGTGTACAAATTTCGCGAAGAGAAAACAGCAACACGCAACAAGTTTCGCGAAAAAAAATTCAGCAGGCAGCAAGTCCTAGAAACAAAAAGCAGGACTCAACATGTTCCAAGATCAAAATCACTTTCACGAGGAAAAAATAAATGTACAATCTTCACGAAGAGAAAAAAACAACATTCAACCAGTTTCACGAAAAAAAACTAATGTTTCACGTTTCAGTTTCACGAAAAAAACAACAAATTCCACGAACAAAAAAATAATTAGCACGCAACAACTTCCATTAGTAAAATCAGTTTCACGAAGAGAAAAAATCAATGTACAAGTTTCGAGAAGAGAATAAACAAAATCAAACTGCAACACGTTTCACGAACAAAAGATCATCACTCAACAAGTTCCACGAACATAAATCAGCGTGCAACAAGCTCCATGAACAAAACCAGTTTTATCAATGAGGAAAACCATTGTAGAAGTTTCGTTGAGAGAAAAATCAATATTTAACATGGATCACGAACAATGAAATATGCATGCAATAAGTTCCATGAACAAAATTAGTTTCACTAGGTAGAAAAAAAAAATCAATGTACTTGTTTCACGGAGAGAAAAAATAAACAGGCAACAAGTTTAAGGAATAAAAAATCAGCACGCAACAAGTTCCAAGAACAAAATCAGTTTAACTGGGAGAAAAATCATTGTTTAAGCTTCGCGAAGAGAAAAAAATCAGAATGCAACAAGTTTCACGAAGAAAAATCAGCCCTCAACAAGTTCCACAGGCTTAAATCAGCATGGTCAAGATATAAAAACAAAATTAACTTTAAGAGAAGAAGAAAAAAATCAATGAGCAATTTTCACGAAGAGAAAAATCAGCATACTACAAGTATAACGAACAGAAAACTAACAAGCAACAAGTTCCTTAGAAAAAATAAGTTTCACGAGGAGAAAAATCAGTGTACAAATTTCGCGAAGAGAAAAAAAAGCAACATGCAACAAGTTTCACGAACGAAGAAAAATCAGCACGGGATAAGTTCCTTGAACAAAATCATTTTCACGAGGAGAAAAATCAGTGTACGAGTTTCACAAAGAGAAAAAAAATCAACATGCAACAAGTTTCACGAACAAAAAAAACAGTCAGCACACAAAAAATCCACGATTAAAAAAATATGCATGCAGTATGTTCCATGAACAAAATTGGTTTCAGGAGGAGAAAAATATCAATGTACACTTTTCACGAAGGGAAAAAATCAACCTGCAAAAAATCAAGTTTCACGAATAAAAAAACAAAAGGCAACAAGGTTCATGAACTAAAAACAATACGCAAGCAACAACTTCCATTAGTAAAATCAGTTTCATGAAGACAAAAATCAATGTACAAGTTTCGAGAAGAGAATATACAAAATCACACTGCAACACGTTTCCCGAACAAAAAATCATCACTCAACAAGTTCCAAGAACATAAATCAGTGTGCAACAAGTTCCATGAACAAAACCAGTTCTCCCAATGAGGAAAGTTATTATGGAAGTTTCACGATGAGAAAAATCAACATTTAACATGGATCACGAACAAAGAAATATGCATGCAATAAGTTATATGAACAAAATCAGTTTCACTGGGTAGAAAAAAATCAATGTACTTGTTTCACGAAGAGAAAAAATAAACATGCAACAAGTTTCAGGAATAAAAAAATTAGCACTCAAGAAGTTTCACGAACAAAATCAGTTTAACGGGGAGAAAATCATTGTTTAAGTTTCGCGAAGAGAAAAAAAATCAGCATGAAACAAGTTTCACGAAGAAAAATCAGCACTCAACAAGTCCCAGAGGCATAAATCAGCACGGTCAAGTTCCATAAAGAAAATTGGCTTCAAGAGAAGAAGAAAAAAATAAATGTGCAAGGTTAACGAAGAGAAAAATTAACATGCAACAAGTTTCATGAACAGAAAACCATCTTGCAACAAGTTCCTTGAACAAAATCAGTTTCACGAGGAGAAAAATCAGTGTACAAATTTCGCGAAGAGAAAAAAAGCAACATGCAACAAGTTTCGAGAACAAAAAAAAATCAGCAAGAAAAAAGTTCCAGAATCATAAAAATATGCATGCAGTATCTTCCATGGACAAAATTAGTTTTAGGAGGAGAAAAAAAAATCAATGTACATGTTTCACGAAGAGAAAAAATCAACATGCATCAAGTTTTACGAATAAAAAAACCATGCAACAAGTTCCACGAACTAAAAAAACAATCAGCACGCAACAAGTTCAATTAACAAAATCAGTTTCACGAGGTAAAAAAAATCAATGTACAAGTTTTGCGAAGAGAAAAAAACAGGCTGCAACAAGTTTCACAAACCAAAAAAAATCATCCCTCAACAAGTTCCACGAACATAAATAAGCACGCAACAATTTCCATGCACAAAACCAGTTTTTTCAATGAGAAAAATCTCTGTAGATGTTTCACGAAGAGAAAAATCAAAATGGAACATGAAACACGAGCATAGAATATATATGCAATAAGTTCCATGAACAAAATCAGTTTCACTATGTGGAAAAAAATCAAGTTTCATGAACAGAAGACCATCATGCAACAAGTTCTATGAACAACAATCAGCACGCAACAAGTTCCTTGAACAAAACCAATTTCACGAGGAGAAACATCAGCGTATGAGTTTCGCGAAGAGAAAAAAATCAACATGCAACAAGTTTCACGAACAAAAAAAAATATCAGCACACAAAAAAATCCACGATAAAAAAGTATGCATGCAGTATGTACCATGAACAAAATTAGTTTCAGGAGGAGAAAAAAAATCAATGTACATGTTTCACGAAGAAAAAAATCAATCTGCAACAAGTTTCACGAATAAAAAAACAGCAAGCAAAAAGTTCCACGAACAAAAAAACAATCAGCATGCAACAACTACCATTAACAAAATCTGTTTCACGAAGTGAAAAATCAATGTACAAGTTTCGAGAAGAGAATAAACAAAATCAAACTGCAACACGTTTCACGAACAAAAGATCACCACTCAACAAGTTCCACGAATATAAATCAACGTGCAACAAGTTCCATGAACAAAACCGGCTTTCTCAATGAGGAAAATCATGGTAGTTTCACGAAGAGAAAAATCAACATTTAACATGGATCACGAACAAAGAAAAAAGCATGCAATAAGTTCCATGAACAAATTAGTTTCACTAGGTAGAAAAAAAATCAATGTACTTGTTTCACGAAGAGAAAAATAAACATGCAACAAGTTTCAGGAATAAAAAATCAGCACGCAACAAGTTCCACGAATCAAATCAGTTTAACGGGGAGAACATCATTGTTTAAGTTTCGCGAAGAAAAAATTCAGCATGCAACAAGTTCCACGAAGAAAAATTCAGCATGCAGCAAGTTCCACGAAGAAATATCAGCACTCAACAAGTTCCACAAACATAAATCAGCACGGGCAAGCTCCTCCAACAAAATTGGCTTCAAGAGAAGAAAAAAAATCAATGTGAAAGTTTCAAGAAGAGAATATCAACATGCAACAAGTTTCATGAACAAAAAACCATCATGCAACAAGTTCTATGAACAACAATCAGCACGAAACAAGTTCCTTGAGCAAAATCCGTTTCACGAGGAGAAAAATCAGTGTAAAATTTTCGTGAAGAGAAGAAAAAGCAACATTCAACAAGTTTCACGAACAAAAAAATCAGCACGCAATTAGTTCAAGAATCAGAAAAATATGCATGTAGTATGTTCCACAGACAAAATTAGTTTTATGAGGAGAAAAAAAAATCAATGTACATGTTTCACAAAGAGAAAAAATCAACATGCACCAAGTTTCACGAATAAAAAACAGGATGCAACATGTTCCACGAACTATAAAAAAACGATCAGCACGCAACAAGTTTCATTAACAAAATCAGTTTGACGAGGTGAAAAATCAATGTAAAAGTTTCTCGAAGAGAAAAAAACAGGATGCAACAAGTTTCAGAAACAAAAAAAAATCATCACCCAACAAATTCCACGAACATAAATGAGCATGCAACAAGTTCCAAAATCAGCATGCATCAAGTTTCACGAAGAAAAATCAGCACTCAAAAACCTCCACAAACATAAATCAGCACGGTCAATTTCCATGAACAAAATTGGCTTCAAGACAAGAAAAAAAATCAATGTGCATGTTTCACGAAGAGAAAAATCAACATGCAACAATATTCATGAACAAAAAACCATCATGCAACAAGTTCCATGAACAACAATCAGTTTCACAAGGAGAAAAATCAGTGTACAAGTTTCGCGAAGAGAAAAAAGCAACATGCAATAAGTTTCACAAACAAAAAAAATCAGCACGCAACAAGTTCCAGAATCAGAAAAATATGCATGCAGTATGTTCCATGGACAAAATCAGTTTTAGGAGGAGAAAAAAAAAATCAATGTACATGTTTCACTAAGAGAAAGAAAACCAACATGCAATAAGTTTCACAAATAAAAAACAGCATTCAACAAGTTCCTCGAACTAAAAAAAACAATCAACACGCAACAAGTTCCATTAACAAAATCAATTTCACGAGGTGAATAATCAAAGTACAAGTTTCGCGAAGAAAAAAAACAGGTTGCAACAAGTTTCACAAACAAAAAAAAATCATCACTCAACAAATCCCATGAATATAAATCAGCATGCAACAATTTCCAACAACAGCATGAAGCAAGTTTCACGCAGTAAAATCAGCACTCATCAAGCTGCACAAACATAAATCAGCACGGTCAAGTTCTATGAACAAAATTGGCTTCAAGAGAAGAAAAAAATCACTGTGCGAGTTTCACAAAGAGAAAAATCAACATGTTTCATGAAACAAAAAATCATCATGCAACAAGTTCCATGAAGAAGAATCAGCATGCAACAAGTTCCTTGAACAAAATCGGTTTCACAAGGAGAAAAATCAGTGTACAAATTTCGCGAAGAGAAAACAGCAACATGCAACAAGTTTCGCGAAAAAAAAATCAGCAGGCAGCAAGTTCCAGAAACAAAAAGCAGCACTCAACATGTTCCAAGATCAAATCACTTTCACGAGGAAAAAATAAATGTACAATCTTCTCGAAGAGAAAAAAACAACATGCAACCAGTTTCACGAAAAAAAACTAATGTTTCACGTTTAAGTTTCACGAAAAAAAAAACAAGTTCCACGAACAAAAAAATAATTAGCACGCAACAACTTCCATTAGTAAAATCAGTTTCACGAAGAGAAAAAATCAATGTAAAAGTTTCGAGAAGAGAATAAACAAAATCACACTGCAACACGTTTCACGAACAAAAGATCATCACTCAACAAGTTCCACGAACATAAATCAGCGTGCAACAAGCTCCATGAACAAAACCAGTTTTATCAATGAGGAAAACCATTGTAGAAGTTTCTTTGAGAGAAAAATCAACATTTAACATTGATCACGAACAATGAAATATGCATGCAATAAGTTCCATGAACAAAATTAGTTTCACTAGGTAGAAAAAAAATCAATGTACTTGTTTCACGAAGAGAAAAAATAAACAGGCAACAAGTTTCAGGAATACAAAATCAGCACGCAACAAGTTCCAAGAACAAAATCAGTTTAACTGGGAGAAAAATCATTGTTTAAGCTTCGCGAAGAGAAAAAAATCAGAATGCAACAAGTTTCACGAAGAAAAATCAGCCCTCAACAAGTTCCACAGGCATAAATAAGCACGGTCAAGTTCCATAAACAGAATTGGCTTCAAGAGAAGAAGAAAAAAATCAATGAGCAAGTTCCACAAAGAGAAAAATCAACATGCAACAAGTTTCACGAACAGAAAACCATCATGCAACAAGTTCCTTGAAAAAAATCAGTTTCACGAGGAGAAAAATCAGTGTACAAATTTCGCGAAGAGAAAAAAAAGCAACATGCAACAAGTTTAACGAACGAAGAAATAATCAGCACGGGATAAGTTCCTTGAACAAAATCAGTTTCACGAGGAGAAAAATCTGTGTACGAGTTTCGCAAAGAGAAAAAAAAATCAACATGCAACAAGTTTCACGAACAAAAAAAAACTGTCAGCACACAAAGAATCCACGATTAAAAAAATATGCATGCAGTATGCTCCATGAACAAAATTGGTTTCAGGAGGAGAAAAATATCAATGTACACTATTCACGAAGGGAAAAAATCAACCTGCAAAAAATCAAGTTTCACGAATAAAAAAACAAAAGGCAACAAGGTTCATGAGCTAAAAACAATACGCAAGCAACAACTTCCATTAGTAAAATCAGTTTCATGAAGACAAAAATCAATGTACAAGTTTCGAGAAGAGAATATATAAAATCACACTGCAACACGTTTCCCAAACAAAAGATCATCACTCAACAAGTTCCAAGAACATAAATCAGTGTGCAACAAGTTCCATGAACAAAACCAGTTCTCCCAATGAGGAAAGTTATTATGGAAGTTTCACGATGAGAAAAATCAACATTTAACATGGATCACGAACAAAGAAATATGCATGCAATAAGTTATATGAACAAAATCAGTTTCACTGGGTAGAAAAAAATCAATGTACTTGTTTCACGAAGAGAAAAAATAAACATGCAACAAGTTTCAGGAATAAAAAAATCAGCACTCAACAAGTTCCATGAACAAAATCAGTTTAACGGGGAGAAAATCATTGTTTAAGTTTCGCGAAGAGAAAAAATCAGCATGAAACACGTTTCACGAAGAAAAATCAGCACTCAACAAGTTCCATAGGCATAAATCAGCATGGTTAAGTTCCATGAACAAAATTGGCTTCAAGAGAAGAAAAAAAAATCAATGTGCAAGATTTACGAAGAGAAAAATCAACATGCAACAAGTTTAACGAACAGAAAACCATCATGCAACAAGTTCCTTGAACAAAATAAGTTTAACGACGAGAAAAATCAGTGTACAAATCTCGCGAAGAGGAAAAAATCAATATGAAACAAGTTTCAAGAACAAAAAAAATCAGCAACAAACAAGCTCCATAATCACAAAAACATGCATGCAGTATGTTCTATGGAAAACGTTAGTTTTAGGAGTAGAAAAAAAAATCAATGTATACGTTTCGTGAAGAGAAAAAAATCAACATGCCTCCAGTTTTACGAATAAAAAAACCATGCAACAAGTTTCACGAACTAAAAAAAAACAATCAGTACGCATCATGTTCCATTAACAAAATCAGTTTCACGAGCTAAAAAAAATCAATGTACAAGTTTCGCGAAGAGAAAAAAACAGGCTGCAACAAGTTTCACAAACCAAAAAAAATCATCCCTCAACAAGTTCCACGAACATAAATAAGCATGCAACAAGTTCCATGAACAAAACCAGTTTTCTCAATGAGAAAAATCATTGTAGATGTTTCACGAAGAGAAAAATCAAAATGGAACATGAAACACGAGCATAGAATATATATGCAATAAGTTCCGTGAACAAAATCAGTTTCACTATGCGGAAAAAAATCAAGTTTCATGAACAAAAAACCATTATGCAACAAGTTCTATGAACAACAATCAGCACGCAACAAGTTCCTTGAACAAAACCAGTTTCACGTGGAGAAACATCAGCGTATGAGTTTCGCGAAGAGAAAAAAATCAACATGCAACAAGTTTCACGAACAAAAAAAAATATCAGCACACAAAAAAATCCACGATAAAAAAGTATGCATGCAGTATGTACCATGAACAAAATTAGTTTCAGGAGGAGAAAAAAATCAATGTACATGTTTCACGAAGAAAAAAAATCAACCTGCAACAAGTTTCACGAATAAAAAAACAGCAAGCAACAAGTTCCACAAACAAAAAAACAATCAGCATGCAACAACTACCATTAACAAAATCTGTTTCACGAAGTGAAAAATCAATGTACAAGTTTCGAGAAGAGAATAAACAAAATCAAACTGCAACACGTTTCACGAACAAAAGATCACCACTCAACAAGTTCCACGAATATAAATCAACGTGCAACAAGTTCCATGAACAAAACCGGCTTTCTCAATGAGGAAAATCATGGTAGTTTCACGAAGAGAAAAATCAACATTTAACATGGATCACGAACAAAGAAAAAAGCATGCAATAAGTTCCATGAACAAATTAGTTTCACTAGGTAGAAAAAAGATCAATGTACTTGTTTCATGAAGAGAAAAATAAACATGCAACAACTTTCAGGAATAAAAAATCAGCATGCAACAAGTTACACGATCAAAATCAGTTTGATGGAGAGTACATCATTGTTTAAGTTTCGCGAAGAAAAAAATTCAGCATGCAACAAGTTCAACGGATAAAAATTCGGCATGTAACAAGTTCCAAGAAGAAAAATCAGCAATCAACAAGTTCCACAAACATAAATCAGCACGGGCAAGGTCCTCCAACAAAATTGGCTTCAAGAGAAGAAAAATAATCAATATGCAAGTTTCACGAAGAGAATATCAACATGCAACCGGTTTCATGAACAAAAAACCATCATGCAACAAGTTTCTTGAACAACAATCAGAACACAAGAAGTTCCTTGAACAAAATCAGTTTCACAAGGAGAAAAATCAGTGTGCAAGTTTCGGGAAGAGAAGAAAAAGCAACATCCAACAAGTTTCACGAAAAAAAACAGCACGTAATTAGTTCAAGAATCAGAAAAATATGCATGCAGTATGTTCCACAGACAAAATTAGTTTTAGGAGGAGAAAAAAAATCAATGTACATGTTTCACAAAGAGAAAAAATCAACATGCACCAAGTTTCACGAATAAAAAATAGGATGCAATATGTTCCACGAACTATAAAAAAACGATCAGCACGCAACAAGTTTCATTAACAAAATCAGTTTGACGAGGTGAAAAATCAATGTAAAAGTTTCTCGAAGAGAAAAAAACAGGATGCAACAAGTTTCACAAACAAAAAAAATCATCACCCAACAAATTCCATGAACATAAATCAGCACGCAACAAGTTCCAAAATCAGCATACATCAAGTTTCAAGAAGAAAAATCAGCACTCAAGAACCTCCACAAACATAAATCAGCACGGTCAAGTTCCATGAACAAAATTGGCTTCAAGACAAGAAAAAAAATCAATGTGCATATCTCACGAAGAGAAAAACCAACATGCAACAATTTTCATGAACAAAAAACCATCATGCAACAAGTTTCATGCATTATAATCAGTTTCGCATGGAGAAAAATCAGTGTTTAAGTTTCACGAAGAGAAAAAAACAATATGCGAAAAGTTTTAAGTACAAAAAAAATCAGCGAGAAGCAAATTCAAGAATCAGAAAATTATGCATGCAGTATGTTCCATGGACAAAATTAGTTTAAGGAGGAGAAAAAAAAAATCAATGTACATTTTTCACTAAGAGAGAAGATCAACATGCAACAAGTTTCACAAATAAAAAACAGCATGCAACAAGTTCCCCGAACTAAAAAAAACAATCAACACGCAACAAGTTCCATTAACAAAATCAATTTCACGAGGTGAATAATCAAAGTACAAGTTTCGCGAAGAAAAAAAACAGGTTGCAACAAGTTTCACAAACAAAAAAAATCATCACTCAACAAATCCCATGAATATAAATCAGCATGCAACAATTTCCAACAACAGCATGCAGCAAGTTTCACGCAGTAAAATCAGCACTCATCAAGCTGCACAAACATAAATCAGCACGGTCAAGTTCTATGAACAAAATTGGCTTCAAGAGAAGAAAAAAATCACTGTGCGAGTTTCACAAAGAGAAAAATCAACATATTTCATAAAACAAAAAATCATCATGCAACAAGTTCCATGAAGAAGAATCAGCATGCAACAAGTTCCTTGAACAAAATCGGTTTCACAAGGAGAAAAATCAGTGTACAAATTTCGCGAAGAGAAAACAGCAACATGCAACAAGTTTCGCGAAAAAAAAATCAGCAGGCAGCAAGTTCCAGAAACAAAAAGCAGCACTAAACATGTTCCAAGATCAAAATCACTTTCACGAGGAAAAAAAATGTACAATCTTCACGAAATGAAAAAACAACATGCAACCAGTTTCACGAAAAAAAACTTTAGTAATCCACAAGTAAATCAACATTCAACAAGTTTCATGAACAAAACAATAAAAAGAGCGTGCAACCGGGTTCCTGCAGCCAACTTACAATACCACCCTATTTTCAAATAACTGCATTCAAGTTAGGTTCCATTAGGTTCTCATGGCGTGGCGCGCCACGCCAAGTGAACGTAATTGAATTTGTAAACTGATTTTTCTCCTTGTGAAACTGATTCTGTTCAAGGAGCTTGTTGCGTGCTGATTTTGTTAATGGAATTTGTTGCATATTTTTTTTGGTTCGTGTAACTTGTTGCATGTTGACTTTTCTCATTGATAAACTTGCACATTGATTTCTCTCCTCTTGAAGCTGATTTTCTCCATGAAACTTTTTGCATGTTGATTTTTATCTTCTTGAAACTTGCACATTGATTTTTTTTCTTCTCTTGAAGCCAATTTTGTTCATAGAACTTGACCGTGCTGATTTATTTTTGTGGAGCTTGTTGAGTGCTGATTTTTCTTCGTTAAACTTGTTTCATGCTGTTTTTGGAACTTGTTGCATGCTGATTTATGTTCATGGAAATTGTTGAGTGATGATTTTTTTATTTGTGAAACTTGTTGCATCCTGTTTTTTTCTCTTCGCGAAACTTGTAGTTTGATTTTTCACCTCGTGATAATGATTTTGTTAATGGAACTTGTTGCGTGTTGATTGTTTTTTTTCAGTCTGTGAAACTTATTGCATCCTGTTTTTTTCTCTTCGCGAAACTTGTACTTTGATTTTTCACCTCGTAATATTGATTTTGTTAATGGAACTTGTTGCGTGTTGATTGTTTTTTTAGTTCGGGGAACTTGTTGCATGTTGCTTTTTCTCTTCGAAAAACTTGTACACTGATTTTTCTCCTTGTGAAACTGATTGTTGTTCATGGAACTTGTTGCATGATGGTTTTTTGTGCATGAAATTTGTTGCATGTTGATTTTTCTCTTCGGGAAACTTGCACATTGATTTTTTTCTTGTCTTGAAGCCAATTTTGTTCCTGAAGCTTGACCGTGCTGATTTATGTTTGTGGAGGTTGTTGAGTGCTGATTTTTCTTCGTGGAACTAGATGCATGCTGATTTTGGAACTTGTTGTATGCTGGTTTATGTTCGTGGAATTTGTTGAGTGATGATCTTTTTTTGTTTGCGAAACTTGTTGCATCAGGTTTTTTTTTTCTTTGCGAAACTTTTACACTGATTTTTCAACTCGTGAAAGTGATTTTGTTAATGGAACTTGTTGCGTGCTAATTGTTTTTTCAGTTAGTGGAACTCGTTGCGTGCTGTTTTTTAATCATGAAACTTGTAGCATGTTGATTTTTTCTCTTTGTGATATAGGTACACTGATTTTTTTTTCTCCTCCTAAAACTAATTTTGTCTGTGGAACATACTGCATGCATATTTTTCTGATTCTTCAGCTAATTGCGTGCTGATTTTTTTTGTTCCAGAAACTTGTTGCATGTTGCTTTTTCTTTTCTTCGCGAAACTTGTACACTGATTTTTCGCCTCATGAAACCGATTTTGTTCAAGGAACTTGTTGCGTGCTGATTGTTGTTCATGGAACTTGTTGCATTATGGTTTTTTGTTCATGAAACCAGTTGCATTTGGATTTTATCTTCCTGAAACTTGCTCGTTGATTTTTTTTCTTCTCTTGAAGCCAATTTTGTTCGAGGAACTTGCCCGTGCTGATTTATGTTTGTGGAACTTGTTGAGTGCTGATTTTTCTTCGTGGAACTTGTTGCATGCTGAATTTTTTTCTTCGCGAAACTTAAACAATGATTTTCTCCCCGTTAAACTGATTTTGTTCGTGAAAATTGTTGCTTGTTTATTTTTTCTCTTCGTGAAACAAGTACATTGATTTTTTTTCTACCTAGTGAAACTAATTTTGTTCATGGAAATTATTGTATGCATATTTCTTTGTTCGTGATCCATGTTAAATGTTGATTTTTCTCTTCGTGAAACTTCCACCATGATTTTCCTCATTGAGAAAGATAGTTTTGTTCATGGAACTTGTTGCATGCTGATTTATGTTCGTGGAATTTGTTGAGTGATGATCTTTTGTTTGTGAAACGTGTTGCAGTGTGAGTTTGTTTATTCGCTTCTCGAAACTTGTACATTGATTTTTCGCTTCGTGAAACTGATTTTGTTAGTGGAAGTTGTTGCATGCTGATTGTTTTTTTTTGTTTGCGGAACTTGTTGCTTGCTGTTTTTTTATTCGTGAAACTTGTTGCAGGTTGATTTTTTTCTTCGTGAAACATGTACATTGAGTTTTTTTTCTCCTCCTGAAACTAATTTTGTTCATGGTACATGCTGCATGCTTATTTTTTGATCGTGAATTTTTTTTTGTGCTGACTGTTTTTTTTGCTCGTGAAGCTTGTTGCATGTTGATTTTTTTCTCTCTTCGCGAAACTCGTACTCTGATGTTTATCCACGTTAAACTGATTTTGTTCAAAGAACTTGTTGCGTGTTGATTTTTGTTCATGGAACTTGTTGCATAATGGTTTTTTCTTCATGAAACTTGATTTTTTCCGCATAGTGAAACTGATTTTGTTCATGGGACTTATTGCATGCATATTCTATGCTCGTGTTTCATGTTACATGTTGATTTTTTTCTTCGCGAAACATCTACAATGATTTTTCTCATTGAGAAAACTGGTATATTCATGGAACTTGTTGCATGCTTACTTATGTTCGTGGAACTTGTTGAGGGATGATTTTTTGGGTTGTGAAGCTTGTTGCAGCCTGTTTTTTTTCTTCGCGAAACTTGTACATTGATTTTTTACCTCGTGAAACTGATTTTGTTAATGGAACTTGTTGCGTGCTGATTGTTTTTTTTAGTTCGTGAAACTTGTTGCGTGCTGTTTTTTATTCGTAAAACTTGATGCATGTTGATTTTTTCTGTTCGTGAAACATGTAAATTGATTTTTTTTCTCCTCCTAAAACTAATTTTGTCTATAGAACATACTGCGTGCATATTTTTCTGATTCTGGAACTTGTTGCGTGCTGTTTTTTTTTGTTCGTGAAACTTGTTGCATGTTGCTTTTTTTCACTTCTCGAAATTTGTACACTGATTTTTCTCCTCGTGAAACTGATTTTGTTCAAGGAACTTGTTGCAAGACGGTTTTCCGTTCATGAAACTTGTTGCATGTTAATTTTTCTCTTCGTGAACCTTGCACATTTATTTTTTTCTTCTTCTCTTGAAACAAATTTTTATTATGGAACTTAAGCTTGCTGATTTATGCCTGTGGAACTTGTTGAGTGCTGATTTTTCTTCATGAAACATGTTTCATGCTGATTTTTTTTTCTCTTCGCAAAACTTAAACAATGATTTTCTCCCCATTAAACTGATTTTGTTCATGGAACTTATTGCATGCATATTTCTTTGTTCGTGATCCATGTTAAATGTCGATTTTTCTCATCGTGAAACTTCCGTAATGACTTTCCTCATTAAGAAAACTGGTTTTGTTCATGGAACTTGTTGCACGCTTATTTATGTGCTTGTAACTTGTTGAGTGATGATCTTTTGTGCGGGAAACGTGTTGCAGTGTGATTTTGTTTATTCTCTTCTCGAAACTTGTACATTGATTTTTCTCTTCGTGAAACTGATTTTATTAATGAAAGTTGTTGCTCGCTTATTGTTTTTTGTTCGCGGAACTTGTTGCTTGCTGTTTTTTATTCCTGAAACTTGTTGCAGGTTGATTTTTTCTCTTCGTGAAACATGTACATTGATTTTTTTTCTCCTCCTGAAACCAATTTTGTTCATGGAACATACTGCATACATTTTTTGTTAATCGTGGATTTTTTGTGTGCTGACTGTTTTTTTTCGTAAAACTTCTTGCATGTTGATTTTTTTCTCTTTGCGAAACTCGTACACTGATTTTTCTCCTCGTGAAACTGATTTTGTTCAAGGAACTTATTGCGTGCTGATTTTTTTTTCGTTCGTGAAACTTGTTGCATGTTGCTTTTTTTTCTCTTCGCGAAATTTGTACACTGATTTTTCTCCTCGTGAAACTGAATTTGTTCAAGGAACTTGTTGCATGGTAGTTTTCTGTTCGTGAAACTTGTTGCATGTTGATTTTTTCTTCATGGAAATTGCTCATTGATTTTTTCTTCTTCTCTTGAAGCCAATTTTGTTCATGGAACTTGACCGTGCTGATTTATGCCTGTGGAACTTGTTCAGTGCTGATTTTTCTTCGTGAAAATTGTTGCATGCTGATTTTTTTCTCTTTGCGAAACTTAAACAATGATTTTTCTCCTAGTTAAACTGATTTTATTCGTGGAAATTGTTGCATGCTGATTTTTTATTCCTTAAACTTGTTGCATGTTTATTTTTTATCTTCTTGAAACAGGTACATTGATTTTTTTTCTACCTAGTGAAACTAATTTTGTTCATGGAACTTATTGCATGCATATTTCATTGTTCGTTATCCATGTTAAAGGTTGATATTTCTCTTCATGAAACTTCTACAATGATTTTCCTCATTGATAAAACTGGTTTTGTTCATGGAGCTTGTTGCACGCTGATTTATGTTCGTGGAACTTGTTGAGTGATGATCTTTTGTTCGTGAAACGTGTTGCAGTGTGATTTTGTTTATTCTCTTCTCGAAACTTGTACATTGATTTTTCTCTTCGTGAAACTGATTTTATTAATGGAAGTTTTTGCGTGCTGATTGTTTTGTTTTTCGTGGAATTTGTTGCATGCTGTTTTTTTTATTCGTTATACTTGTTGCAGGTTGATTTTTCTCTTCGTAAAACATGTACATTGATTTTTTTCTTCTCCTGAAACTTATTTTGTTCATGAAACATACTGCATGCCTATATTTTGATCGTGGATATTTTTTGTGTGTTGACTGTTTTTTTTTGTTCGTGAAACTTGTTGCATGTTGATTTTTTTCTCTTTCCGAAACGCGTACGCTGATTTTTCTCCTCGTGAAACTGATTTTTTTCAAAGAACTTGTTCCGTGCTGATTTTGCTAATGGAACTTGTTGGATATTTTTTTTGGTTCGTGTAACTTGTTGCATGTAGAGTTTTCTCATTGAAAAACTTGCACATTGATTTCTCTGATCTTGAAGCTGATTTTCCCGATGGAACTTGTAGCGCGCTTATTTTTTCGTATGTGTAAATTGTTGCTTGCTGGTTTTTCTTTATGAACCTGGTTACATGTTGATTTTAATCTTTGTGAAACCTATACATTGATTTTTATCCAAATGAAACTTGATTTGTTCATGAAACTTGTTGCATGCTAATTTTTCTTATCCGTGAAACTTATTGCATGTTGTTTTTTTCTTGGTGAATTTTTTACATTGATTTTTTTACTTTTTCCTCGTGAAAAAAATTTGTAGATGGAACATGTTGAGTGCTGATTTTTAGTCATGTAAAAAAAGTTGAAAAAACTGTCAAAAAAACTGTCCAAAAACGAATGGTCACTACAAAATTATTTTTCTATTAGTAAAAGTCACCACTAACATTTCTACATGATTCTCATTTTGAGTTCAGAAAATAATAAATGTGATAAATGTGATTTTTTGTTGTAAGTATGTTACATGTCATTATAAGAGATATAAAAAAAGAGTTGAAAAAATATATCATATTATAAAAAAAATAAAGTGGGGGGGGGCCTGAGGGGGGGGGGGTAGCAGGGGGTTGGGGAGGGGGGTGTTAGGGGCATGAGTTGGTGGGAAGGGGCAAAAAGTTGGGGGGAGGGGGTCCTTGGGGTTGGGGACTTTACAACACTGTTCAAATGGTAGTTGTGTATTATACCGAACACAGTAGAGAATCGCCCAAATAAAAATATTACATAACATAACATAAAATCAAAATAACCATGAAACAACATCAACATAACATAACAACAATAGCCATCAAACAACATTAACATAACCACTATAACATAACATAACCATCAAACAACATTAACACAACATAATAACAACAACCATCAAACAACATTAACATAACATAACCAACATAACATAACATCAACATAACATAACAATGAAACAACATCAACATAACATAACAACATAACATCAAAATAACCATGAAACAATATCATCATAACATAACCATCAAACAATATAACATAACAAACATACAATAACATCAACATAACATATCAACAATATATATATATATATATATATATATATATATATATATATATATATATATATATATATATATATATATATATATATATATATATATATATATATATATATATATATATATATATATATATATATATATATATATATATATATATATATATATATATATATATATATATATATATATATATATATATATATATATATATATATATATATATATATATATATATATATATATTTATATATATAATCAACATACCATGAAAACAGTCATGACTTTTCACAGAAACATGATATTTAACACCAAAACCATGGTTTCATGAACAGTACGAATTTTCATGGTATGGTGATTCCGATTACAACATAAAAAAAACAACCAAAGATATGAATTTTTAAGGCATGTTGATTTCTATCTGTCTGCTACCTTTAATTGATACACTACCTGTCTTGTTGTATGGTGGGGGTACTTTCCTCTTCCTTAGATTGACCTATCACTACTTATAAACCTAGAAGCCATTATATATAGCCAAGTCCTTTGGAGGTCCTCAGCAATATTTGAAAGTCCACCCTCACTAAACCTATTTTGAATTTGAGAAGAAGCTATGCCATCTTATAGATTCAGGTATGTAAGCTGCATAACAGCATGTATGAGTCAATAGATTAAGCACATTGTTGTTCTTCTTCACTGGTAAATAGAAGAAAAAGCAGAAAAGAGTCAAAATTCTCAAATATTATTTTCTATATCTATATTTATGTTTCGATATTTGATATCGATGTTTGCTCCGATATATCGATATATCAATATTGATATTGATTATCGCCCAACACTAGTCCTAACTATCTTAATGCTTCTTTCACTAGACCCGTTAAATATGGGACAGAACCATGTTTGCCGTACAGGTCGTTTTTCAAATACGGTCAGTTAAACGGGTACTCGAACTTTCCGTTTACAATTCCTCTGGAAAGTATGCAACATATTCTCCTTTGTATTCCGAAACACCCACGTTTCAGAGCCACACTTGACCATTATTATCACTGTAGCTTCTAATACAATAGTCTTGGTTCATAGACCTACGTTCTATATTTCAATTTTTTCAAATTTGAAAAAAACAGCCTGGGCCTTGGCTATTCTACTTTTCACATTTTCAGTCCATCCAGGATCTTAACTAATGATGCTACCATAGTAAGTGAAGCAGTACTTGTATGATATACCCCCTACCTAATATTCTTCTAATATGTTTTTTGACGCTAAATCCTAATAAAATATACCAAAGTAATATAAAAATATAATACTTTAGAAACATATTTGGGCTATAGGCTATGTTTGCACATTCAGGGGGGGGGGGAGGATAAATTATAGCGGGCCTGCATGTCTAATGTGTCAGGTACATTTATTCTGCATATTATGTAGTAAGAATTATTTTCTAACTTCACACTGTCCAAATACTTCACCCTCCACCCCCTTAATGTGCAAATATATATAACCCAAATTATGTATTTTCCATTATTTCTGTCACTTCTCTTTGTTTTGTCTCACGCTAATTTAAAGAAACTAACGAAAAAAATGGTTCTATAATGCGTCAATGAATGAACAACTTGAGCGGAAGGGGGTTTATCATACAAGTATCAGTGAAACTATTCGCTTCCGGGATTTTGTAGTTACATAGCATCACATCTTTACTTTCATTTATTCCTAGTTTAAGTGAGATAGCCTTATCAACATTAACTCCAATACATATTCTTGCAATGTTAAATTCCAAATGCTCAAATATTTCATTTATTCAGCTAATACTTTTTACCTAGGATGCTGAGATCATCTGCATAATCTAGTTCTTGGAGGGTTTTATCTTCCCATTTGATTCCATGATCACCCATAACGTTTGCCGAGTTCCTTAGGATAAATTTGATTGTAATGATTCATGTTAACGGGGATAGAACACAACTTTGCTCAACTCCTAATTTAACAATAAACCAGCTACTAACCTCATTGCCTACCTAAGCCGCAGCAATGCTGTACTCCGACATAGTACTAATCACTTAATGTATTCGTCTGGTATAACATACAAGGATAAAACTTTCGCTAAAGCTCTTCTGTCTAAAGCTCTATGTGGAATTCACCAGAACACTAGTGTCTCCGTCAGTCGGTTCTACAGGGGTACATCCTACTATGACCACAATGCAGTCGTAAAATAAGCAACTAGAATTTTATCATTCATACCTTCTCAAGCTAGGCAAGACAGAAGCCTCCTTATTGTTCCTGCCTGAGTTTTACCTAATATTGAGTCGAAACTTTCAAGGACTGTTTTGGGAGGGAAAGGGAGCTACGGGTATTATGTTTAAAGGAAGATATAATAATACCAAGATATTGTTGTCTCCTGATATTTGTTCATCCAGAAAAGGACCGACGATTTTTTCTTACAGCTTGAAAAATATTGGCTGGGACTTGGGTAAAAAGACGTTTTTGTAAAGAATTAACTTGAAAAATCATTTCTTCTGAAAATCAGTCCAAAACGTCTTTTTTAGATGAGGTTGGCTTAAGACCCATATAATTTTTTTTTAGTCGAATTACTTGACTTTAAATGTTGTTTTTTGTCATTGCAGACAAACGGACTAAAAGACATAGAATCGTCATTGTGGACCCCACTCCACAATGGACTCAATCAGGTAAGCAAACCCAGGACGAAAAAAATTGTTTCAAAAGAGTTAGTTAATCTTATTTGAAAAACCCCACCATGGGTAAAGCATCGTCTATCTCCTATTGGATTGAATTTTTAAGGGAAAGTGTACTGGAACAAAGGAACATATAAAGAAGAGATTAAATTTCGGAAGAAACATGTGGTTATGTTTTTGCGCTCATCTTTTTCACGTTTCTATGTTTGTAAGGGATGTACCTCAGTTAAAATCTTCTGGACAAAGAGAACCTCAATTAAGCCAAAAAAAAATGAGGAAACAAATTTAGTAGTATTGATTTTGTTAGTTCTTTTTTGAATAGTTTCTAAGAAGACAGATCAGAGTTTTTTTTAATACCCGACCTTGGCATGAATTATTTAGACATACAAAGAGTCCCATAAAAATGCAATATGACCATTTTATATGAACAATGATCCCCCTCCCCATCCAACCAAAATTCCGTAGTAAAACTACTAGTAAACATCCATTGTACAAAACTATCGCCGATTGTTCAATTTTGACTGAATATTCCTATTTTATGTAAATTCTAAATTAAAATCCACCATTAGATTTTCAGGAGCAACCTAAAGAAACCCTACAAATATTCTTACTAGCGACCAGTAATATAACTGTTAATTAAAAGTGAACAGTAATTAATTTTAGGAAACATTTTCAGAAACGAAGCTTTTAAAATAAAAGTAAAGATCCATTTTGAGCCCGAAAACGAGCAGAAATGAAATAGTATGATATTCAAATTAAAAAAAAAGAAATTAATATCAATGAATGAACAGAACCCAAAATGAACAGAAATACAAATGAAAACTTACATACAACACAAAGATAATAGATCATACTACATACTAAACAAATGAATCAAAAGACAACAAAAAACAACAACAATAATCATGTGAGTAGAGATGGGGGTGCTACTCCCGTACCCACACCATATATGGGCATAGCCTCCCTGGGGAGAACACGTGGTTAATGGGGTCAATGACCTACATTTCCAAGGCCGATGTTGTTGTTGTTGTAAGTGCACGCTCTCAGCGAATGTCAAGGTCGATGTTGTTGTTGTTGTAAGTGCACGCTCTCAGCGAATGTCAAGGTCGATGTTGTTGTTGTTGTTTTTGGCACGCTCTCAGCGAATGTTATGAGTTTCCCGGAAACAGTTAGATCACGTGTTTCCTTCTCAGTCAAGCAGAGGGCTTGTTTAGATATTAGCGGCGGAGTGAATATAAGGAACGGGTTTTTGCTAGAGTTTTATTAGTCTGTGAATAGAATTCAAGGAGTGAGAAGAAGAACAGTTTGACTTTACTCTTTTGGATATATATTTGTGATGGCGATGAGTGGAATGTTTACCCTATTAGAAGTTGATAGTGGAGTTGATGATAATAGTACAAGAGCACCAAACATTGCGGTGGAAATCACGAAAGGATCACGTCTTTGTCTGGAATGGGATGCAGTATATGCAAGATATGTGATATCCTTGAGCAAATTTAAAATGGAGGATCAATTATGTTTTGCTGCAAAAATTAATATAGCACATGTGAATAGACTTCAATATGCTTTAAATGTCATAGTGAAATATAACGAAGACGATAAACAGTATCGCTATTTGTATATGCTATATATTATTATTAGTTTTGTAATTATTCATTAAAATTATCTAGAAACCGAAAATGTTTTGTTTATTGTCTCGTTAGAGCTAAAGAACCATTGTTAGTCTAAAGTCAGCAGTCAGAGTGAAACGGCTGAAAAAAGACTGCATTTGAGAAAACGAGAACTAGTTAAAATATAGTGTTTATAGAAAAACATTTGATTTTGGATGATATTTTTGTCAAGTTATCTCTTCAATTCGGGATATTATCTTGTCAGGGAACACATGACAATATAATGAGGAGTGATTCCCCCCTATTGAACTATTGTATAAAACTTTTAAAATGTGATTCAAATGCTTATATTCAATTTATTGATATATTAATTGGAACAACGCAGAATCATATCGTGGATATACTTTTGAAAATATTGCCAATGGATTCAATGTAGATGGCTCCCCCCATCATTCGAAAGAGGTAACGTCACAGAGCTACTCCTCTCTCCCCCATTTCCCTCTCGTTGAATTTATCGATCGAGGACTATCAGTTTCATTTTAGATGTGAGTGATTTGACCTCAGAAACCAAAAAATTTTATATATAGGTACATTGTGAGTGTACACTCTTGGCAGTTGGAATCAAAGTGAGAATTGTACAATTATAGATGACTATAGTGAAAAGTGTAAATTATGTAATCCTTGTAAATTACATAGAGGCTATGCAGTACAAATTAAAGGATGTAATTCATGTCTTGAGGAGGTGTGTGACTCTCATCCTAGAGGGCGCCTGTGCTCCAATTGTCACTATGATAAATGTGATCAGTGGGAGAATACTTACCCCGCTATGATTGGAAAGAATCCCAAACGTGATTTTAGTTTATTTCTACGAGATTGGTATCGTCGTGGATTTAAATTATTCTGGGAAGAGGAATCTGGTCTACGATTCAACTGTTGGGGTAACAAGACAATCTGGTTTCTACGTCATCGTTGTGATGACACCACGTACTATGACTATAAACCAAGTGATTTTTATTTGGCAGTTACCGAATGTGATTCACCATTTGAAAACATTGTATGTGATATTGCCTCAAATAGACAGATTGAAACTCGTGAATTTCATAATATGAATGCAAATAGTATAATTGACTATACAAAGAGATATGACAAGAGTGTAGTTACATTGTACTGTAGAAAATGTGACCCTGACTTTGCAGTCAATCAAGATCAATATACAGTGAATCCAAATGATTTACCGGCATTAGTGGTTCACGACAGTTGCCTATACACCAATGAAGAAATCTAAAGTGAAGATTTAAAGACATTGTTGTATATATATGTATTTTATTAATAAACAAATTCACAAACATTTTTAAAGCACTTTACTCTTAGGGCACTGAAATCAATACTATACACGTCTGAGAGGATATTTTCCACTAGAAAGTCGTTCAGACGAGGATTGTCAACATAAATGTGGAGAAACTGCTTGTAAGTATAGCCGCAACATCGGAACACAAAATATAGTAGCGCATGGAAGCCAAAGCTTTTAGTCGTTAGATCCTGAACCCTCTTCCGATTTTGAATTATAGTTTTCCCACTGCTCTCAATATAGTTGCTGATGTGAGGTGTATAGAATTTATAGGGTAGACCAAGAGGATCAAAAAATTCAATCGTCTTCATTGTTTGAAAGATTTACAGCCAATGACCCGTCAGCACAGTCGATGGACTGCTATTAACAATAATCAAGGTATTGTTGACACTTTGAATTTTTCCAAGAAAGTCCGAGGGCAGACAATTGGATTTGTACTGGGACATGTAGGGGTCCATATTAAATACATTGATTATTTTACTGGGGTTCATGGTGCCAAGTCTAGTAGAACACTGCCTTCGGGAGTGATTTCCCAATAGGTTTCATATTGATTTAGTGAGATTAGTGCAATAATCTCAGCCAATGGGTTGGTAAATGTACACTCTAAACGCACACTCCCCGTACGTACTATCCTCAGATCCTGTGGACCTGACAACTCCAGAACACTGATACCATGTGTTTTAGCAAACATATCTTCGGTTATACCATTTTCAAATAGTTGCGAGTCATGATCTAGGATTTGAATGGTCAACTCGTGAAGTTTTCTATAGGATCTGTCTAAAGATAAATTGTAGAGTTGGATGCCGTTTACTTTTCACACAAGAGATGAAAGTCCAAACATCTCGAATTTATATGGACATTCTGTCCATGATCATATTGCACTGGCGCTCTTTACAAATGCCAGAGCTAATTTTGACGGGATTTAACCATTTATAAAGGATGAATCGGTGAAGGTGCGTGATCCCATTGCAATATGACGCTGATTGGTGATTGTATGAGGAACAAGTAGTTTAATATTGTTGCCATTGGCTCTCAGTTTTTCCACTAAAAAAGCAACAGAACTCATTACCTGTTGTTTGCGTACATGAAGTATTGCCTAAGTGAGGGAGAGACTTACATATGGATTGACAGTAAGTTCTTTTCTCAATATAAAATTGAAGGGTGCATGCGTTAGTTTTATATCCACTTTAACATTGGGCGGCATCCATTGGGGTATATTAAATATTTCATGATATATTTTTCCAACTAGATGTAATTCACTAGTTGTAGCATTTTTAAGTGCATCTGTACTATCAGTATTAGTAATATATTGATATCCATTGGAGGTGCCTCTCAATTCCTTGTATGACTTGGGTGTCATCAGCATGAATTGTATATAGCTTGTATAATTTGAGAGATTGTTGCTTGTGCTCACCAGCGTGCCATTGATGTAGACACTAATTTGACGAAATAAATTGTGTAGTATACAATTTTCATAGGATATTCCATCGCCCCGAATTGGCATTGCATAATCGGATTTCAGGACTTTCATTTGCAAATCTATAAATGTTGAAGACATGTCCATAAAGTAGTCTTCATTGGAATAAATATGATAGTGGATATAATCGTAGAGGGGCTGTTGTGGATAAAATTGTTCTTAGTATCCATGCTTGACACTCACATCAACATTTTCAGCATTGAATAGATTCAATGAGGCGGTGATTGAAGGTTGAGAATCCTTATGCGGCAGGTAGGACATTTTAGGAGAAGAAATCAAGTTTCGATCTAACAATTTTCTTCCTGGGGCTTCTTGTTACACTACGTGTCGGCTTTTTCCTTCTTTTCTTTGACAAGAGGGATGATGTCTTTCGTTTCCGACCTGAGTAGAGACTGACGAGTGATGCATTGTTTCTTGACCTTTTTAAGCCTTTACCATTTTGTTTTAATCTCTCGCCAAGGGTTCGCGCACAGGACCTAAGATTTTCCGAAGCACTTTTTTTAAAATCCTTGCCAGAGCCCCAATCGTATAGTGCAGAGAATGCAAAATCTGTCGCAGACGGTACAAGATATTTTCTAGCCAGTGGTAGTGAAGAGCGAAACAGCTTAGCAAACCAACTGACAAGACCGTAGCCAGACATTGACGAGCGTCCTTTGTAATAGTCCATTACATTACCCTGTTGTCTCGGGCCAAGAGTATTAACATAGCAGTCGATATCAGGACAAGGGAATATCACTTTTTTATTAGACATCTCGCTTTTGAACGATGGGTCCAAAATGGCATGTAATCACCGCCAAACCTTTTGAAATTGCTATGGAATCACCCAATTCGGTTCTTAGTGTTAACTGACAGAGTTCCAAATAGGAAGTGTTTACGGGAATATACTGAAGATGCTTTATATTGTAGTGGTGAATATGTTCTTTATTGGTTTTTCGTTCAAGAACTCGTAGGAGGGGAACATTTGAATAACCAACCCGAGATGTTTCCACAAATGAAGCGTAGAGAAATATACAGGTGTCTGTGGAGAAGGCAGGTGGGTAGTCAGCGAAAATGAAATTAGTGTTTCCCGCACTTTTACCATTGATTATATTGAGCTTAAAACCAAGAACATCCTTTAGATTATCATTGAGAATAACCTTATCACTGTCAATAGGTGAATTAATGTAGATCTTGCCCTCCTCCTTTGAATAGTTAAAATGAAAAGCCCCTTTTTTACGAGCGGAAATTCTTTTATTAATAGAACGACATAAATCGTTCATACAGGTGAGTTCCTCGTAGGGTAATTCAATGTATGGATAATCAATCCAATTGATTTTTTGAATTTGTTCTTTATCACCTGTTGGTGGCGGCGGCCAATCATAGGGTCTAATTTTTATTTCATATTTACGATCCTTTCTCAGGATGTCATAGGTGTTTTTGAGAATACAGTCGACAGGAGCCACTTCATACTTTTCGTCGAATTTAATGGTGGGGGAGAGTTTCGTCCAAAAATCACTTGTTCTATTCAAATCAGTGTAGAGAGGATCAGAAACATTGGACATGAAAGTCACATAGAAATCATTGGGCATTGTCAATGTCTTCAGCACTAACTCACGAATCAAAATTTGAGTTGTATCCTAACCAGTGAACAAACAACTGTCTCTTGCCATGGCGTGTACGACTCTTTAATATCTTTTCAGTTTGATAAATTTCGCTAATGTTTCTAACTTTTTGCAGTTCATATTCATAAAAACCGCCGAGAATCTCATCATCTTTGGTGTCTCGCAATCGATATGTCGTGGGCTCGGTGTCCAGGATTTCAGACACTTTAAAAAGTTCTGTGCTCCATAAATAAGTCCCCTTTTCAAAAATATTGGTGGTTCTATTAATTCGAACAGTATCACCAACATTGAATTTCTTCTTTTTTTCTCTTTTTCACCATTGGAGTATTGCTTTAGAAAAGCATCAAATGTATTTTCATTGTAGTGAACATCCCGAGGGCTTGAGTTGGACAGAGATCGATGGGGTCGATGGTTGTATATCTGCATGATTTTATCTAAATCATGAATAAAAGCCGGTGTATTTTTCAATGTGCAATATCTTGAAATTAATAGACGAATCTTTCTTATCAATCGTTCAGCCAATGCAGCCTTTATCGGGCTGTGACTATGATAAAGTATTGTATTATATTTCAAAAGAACCTTTTGCACATGGGGATTAACAAATTCACTGCCACGATCCGATTGAATTTTTCTATACGAATCCTGTTCAAGAATAATTTCAATGGCCCTAGCAACTTCAACACCTCTCTTTGATCGCACTGGAATGGCATAGGCATAGCGACTAAAGATACTGATTGCCACTAGAATATATTTGTAGGGCGCATTGTGACGTTGTTGAAGTGCGTCTAGAGTTAAAACATCCATTTGCATTCTATGCAGAGGCAAAAATGCTTTAGTTTGTCGATATTGTTTACTGCGAAGCCTGTGATTCCGATGTAGTGTGTAACTCGGTTCATTTTCTAGATACTCTTTTGCATTTTTCAATGTGGTGGTGGTGCCGGAGACTTTGGAAAGCGTTTTGGGGGAACTTATACTTCCCACCTCACCAACATTGTAATAAACGCCTTTCAAATATTCATCTATTTGGAACGTCAACATGTTGTATAATGTCCACTCCCCTTTTGCATACTGGTGAGCGTATCAATTCGTCTTCAAGTTTGACTAGCAGCCAGAGGAGTTGTAAAATCAACGGCGCTGCTGCTAGTATCTTCAAATATTGAATCTTCTTCTTTTTTTAATTGTGTTGTTGGTGGACTATATTCTCTTAGTTTCTTTATGATTTACTTATTGACAATAAGACTTTTGTGGAAGTTAGATAAACAGAGAAAGGTGTATAGATTATTGTCATTGGATATAAGTCTTTTACGGTTCATTTCCCTATCAAAAATTAAATAAGCTAGGTTATCTCATTTCTCTTGAATTATGACTTGTTTCCCTGTGCTCTCGACTTGAACTTGATCGCCAGCTTCCAACATGAGATGTGCGAATAATTTTTTACTCTATTCCCAAGAGGTCAATGGCGCTGGGTTACCAATTTTAATACATTTAACCTCAAGTCCTTCTACATTGATTGCGCTGCAGAATCTTGAGGAGATGTTTCATGTTTAGAGGGATCGGCGACAGTGTGTCTCTCACGAGATGATTTGTGTTTTTCCACACGCCGCAATGCATCTGGAAGTAAAAGCAGTTTTTTGTCATCGGCAATATTCTTATCGTTAATGAATTTGCTTAGATTGTCTTCAAAATGTTCGACGGGCGAGAGGACAAGTTCAAATGGTCTCAATTTATAGGGTTTTGCCATTCTCTAGACAAAACTGTTTACAAGTCCTGCAATTATCGGTATTAAAAGCGTGAAAAATCTATCGCCTGCTTGAAGGAGTAGTGTTCTTTGAATTTTTTTTACCGTTTTTTGGAAATCACAGAAGCCTGACGTGTACAAAGGTTTCGGTGCACTCTTTCTAAAACGTAATGACATTTGAACGTTGCCCTCGGTTAAATTTGAGCAAATCTAAGATATCATATTAGTTAAATCATTGTCAACACCATGTTTGAGTATAGCCTTCCTAAGCAAGGGTTTTGAGGTGCTTAAAACGGAAAACAGATGCCGTTGTTCGTGTAGTTTCTTCAGTGTCATAATGGAGACTAATAGTCTTTTCTACTGTTCACGGGAAGATATACTGTAATTTCATTGTTGAAAATGTCGGTGACTACACGTAGATCCTCGGGCATGCTCTGATTAAGATCCAGAAAAATGTAACCGTAGAGCTTGCTAGTCGCCTGAGTGTACGCTGAAAACATAAATTTTGGAGCGCCGGAGTATAGCTGTTTATTAAGAGTTAAGAGCGAGATAGACAACTCGATTAGATAATATAGACGGTACAATTCAAAGCAAGGGTTTGCATACTTTTGCTCTGATGAAACAGATTGTGTAGAACCAGAGTAACGGAAATGTGTTCATTATGGGAGCGAACGGTGAACAGTTGTAGCATTTCCTGTGAGAACTGTTCAATGGATTCAGCCAAATCATCAATAATCAGCCACGAGTTCGATTCAATACTATTGAAAACATCAAGTCCCCGCATGAATTGTATTGATATGGATGGGTCAATAGCTTTTATTTTATCATATGACTCCTGCAAAATACTATAGCCATAGTAGATATTTTTCGGCTTTTCCAAAAACATTTTAATGCACTTTTGAATTATTTTAGCTTAAAGTTTTGTTTTCCCCGATATTGACGGACCACACAGAAACGATCTGAAGGATGTTTTAAATTGATATATACTGCTGTTGGGGACAACAGTCAGACCAAAACTAACTGTAAATCATATGTGTCCAATGAATAAGTAGTAATTTTCCCCATGGATCTATCTATTCAAGAACAACAAAAAAAAACAATATTTCATGGCAGCATTTATTTCGGCACTGCATGAAAACACTTGTTCAACATGAACAATGATAAAAATAACACTTGTTCAACAAGAACCTGACAAAATTTCATGGTCAACATGAAAACTCTATTTGTTCAACATGTACAACGACAACACTTTATGTACAATATAAAACACTTTTTGTCCATCAGCAGCACTTTTTGTCTTTAAACACTTTTCTGTACAGCCCTTTTCTGTACAACACTTTTGTCCATCTACAGCACTTTTTGTACAACACTTTTCCGTACAATAACACTTTCTATACAACAACAAAAAATACACTTGGAACATGAACTAGCACAGTTGAACGTTATGAATTTAAAAATATGCCCCCCCCCTCCCTCCCGGGAACCGCGGGGCCGAAGGCCGGCCGGCCGCGGGCGGGACCCCCCCCTGGGCGGCCCCCCGGGGACCGCGGGGCCGAAGGCCGGCCGGCCGCGGGCGGGACTCCCCCCCCCTGGGCGGCCGTGGGAAGGGACCCCCCCCGGGAACCGCGATGGAGAAAACAATAGTTGTCGTCACTGCGGCTGCTACAGGTGAGTGGATGGGTTAGTGGGGTCAGGGGTTAGGTTAAAGTAGTGTGATTGGGAGCATTTAATTTATGAACAGGTTGGGGTGGTGGTTAGTTGGTTAGGTTAATTTATCCAGACCAAGTTGATTGCGATAGTCTAAGCATTCAACTCGGTCTGAAATAAGATAGTGGCCGTGGGGTAGGAAAGTCACACCATTCTCGAGCACATAGACTTTGTCGGATATACACGACATTGCATTCTTTTCCACTCTCACAGTATAATTTCTATACTGTAGAGAGCGAATTGCAAGCACTTGTGCTCTCGGCACTAGGCTACTTTCTACACAGTCTCTGTACACGCTCATGTTGAAATTGCTCTTTACAAAGTGTGTAGGCACCCCTTTACACGCCTTCTTTTCATCCCCACTATGAGTTTCAACGCACTAGACTTTGGGGCCCGGGAACACCCCCTGGATATCAAATCACTCCCCATCTCTGATTTTAACATTAATAATTGGTTGGGGGCTTGACGTTTCACCAACTCGGGGTAGAGAGATGGATTCCAGTTGGTGAAATCCATCCGCGAGCTGATGTGCACCCCATTTTGCAAATCACCCAATAAATCCAATTCAGTCCCATTTACCTTTAACAGCAGAGAATCTGTATCACCATAGTAAACTTGAACCGCCCCCTCCTATGGCCAGTGCACCTTGCACACATTGTAAAAGAACAACAACATGAGCTTTTTAGGAATTTCCATTACTGAACTGCCGCCTGCTCTATTCTTGTTCAGTACCACATTTTGCTTTCGCCTGTGTAAAAGAGCCATGCCAGTCTCTATGCTCGTGAACGATGTAAAATTGGGGTCGGCACTAATTTGTGCACACTCTAGAGGGTCAGTCACGACGTCGCAGCGACATCTATTACGAACGCTTTCACACATTTTGCCAAACGCTGAATTTAGAATGAGCTTATACATTTCCTTCTCCACCTTTGAATTTGCCCTAGAGCGTTTATCGACAAAGGTGTCGATAAACGTTTTCAAGTAGGGTCGCTGATTGAACTGCAGGACCCTGTGTATTTTGGTGATCTTGAAACCATTGCTCACCATCCATTGCAAAAGCACATGGTGAACAACGATATTCTCCTTAGAGTCCAAATCAGCAATCAGTTTCTGTTTGAAGGGAGTCCAGTGCATCCCTATATCCTCAGCCAATGATCAATTGTAGGGACTGAGAGATCCCCTGGTCATTGGTCGATTGATAATAGTAAAGGCAAAATTTTTGGCGGATTCTTGAAGCGCAAGCTCGCTGTAGCCACCAATTTCAAAGAACCCCTTTTGTAATCCGGTGTTTTCAATAGGGGTAATGTCGGTAAACTAAACTGGATTCTCAAGCCACTGATTGTTCCACCCTCAAAAGGAGTCGCTTAAGATTTTCGATGTATCTAGCGATTTCATTTCATAGAAAACTGCATTTGACTGTACACCTGTGCCTTGTCCGCTCGGATCGGTTGATAAGACGCGGTCCCCATGAAAAACATACCCACCCCTCATTGAACGCTCGACAAAAAGGTGCTGATCTGCGTCGGTGATTAGGCCTATTTCCTCCCTGCTAATTTTTAAAATTAAATCCATTACTAAATGGGGTGTGGAAAAATAATAGCCTATATCTAACCCGAACTCTGAATAGATTTGGTCTGTATTCTTACAGACTATATCCAACAGAGTTAGAACGTCACTGGCCAAGTACAGTCTACAATAATCCCACCCATTTTTACAATCCCCCTTGGACCACACCTTCTTGGCAAACTCAGACTCCTCGGCTGTGAATTCACTGTTGTTCAGTGAATTGTAAAAAGCTTCAATTGGACGGAGTTTCACCTCGCTTAAGCGTGCGCCAGAACAGTAATAGTCGTATGCGTATATACCTTTACAGGTCAACAGGTCATACATTTCACTGTCTGGAAAGTGCTGTTTAAGCAAGGGAAAGCTATCAAAATTGTCGCTTTTCTGCACTTGAATCAATTGACTCAATGCCTTGGGGAAAAAACTAAAGGAATCTAAAAACCTGATTTTATTCCAACACGTATGCCCATTATCAACTACCTGCCATTTCAGTTCGAGAATCAACAACTTCTCTGCCGATTTGGGAATAATGTTGTAGGTTAATGAACTATTTACCCATGGACAGTCTACTCCCCCTTCCTCCCTATCCATACATGCCAGGGCCGGTCAAATAAATTTTAAGTCATAATTAGAGTTGTGGATAAAAACAGGGATAAAAAACTGCTGGCTAACATTTAAATTACACGATTGATGCGCAACCCCTCTAAAATTACTACCCCCCGCGGCTCTTTCCTGCCCCAAGTGGTTCTGGTCTCTGACTTTCCCCTTCCCCCCTTTTTTCCCTTTAGTCCCCTTATCCCCCTCTGCAAACTCCCCCGTACAAACCCAACATATTTTTTGATTGTTAATCGCGAGACGATCCTCTGCAGACAGCACCATTGGATAATGAGTATTTCTCAACCGAGAAATAGCACCATTAGCCGAGCCAATCAGTTTAGTCAATGCCTTAACCATACACTCAGGCCCCTCATCCAATGTTTCTACTATTTCTAACAACCGCATGGTGTTAGAATTGTCTCTTTGTGCATCTGCATAGGACACTGCAATGGCCTGATGTTCTTTGATTCGGTTTGGAAATTGGGGGTCGTTCACCTCCACCAGCTTAGCTTCACAGTCTAAAGATATTTTTTTGCACTGGAGAAGGGTGTTCTGGAAATTTTTGAATCGTAGAATGGCCCTATCCCCTGAAACCGTTTCCACTGTCTGGTAGCCATGCCGTCTACAATGCTTCATATGATTTCGCAGCTTTAGTTCACTACGGAATTGTGAGAGGCATGTTGGACAGTAGAAACGTACCCCCCTATGCTTACCCTCCCCCAGAACTCTACTAATGTCAGTGATAGGCTTAAAATGACCGATTGTGTTCGGTTGACTAGGTGGTGTGTAAAGCAACCAAACCCAGTGTCTGACCAAATCAACTGACGGACTCCTTACAGGGAAGACCACCCCCTTCTTTTTAGAACGAGTCCCATCTTCAAATTCAGTTTCGTTTTGTACCACAGTAACGCCGATATTTAAGTGGGCATCAGTTCTTTCAAAAATGACAATATAATGAAGCGTCACTGGATATTTCCCCTCTAAGCAAGAAAAAATCGACAATGGGGAGATCAAACCCTTCCTTCCCATGCATAGCCCAATTATCTAAATTCGTCTTAGTAGCGTCCTGTGCTAGAGGCTCGAAGGCTGAGATAATGAAATCATACCGGAAACACATTTTACCTGCTAAATCACAAATAGTCTTAACCCCATATCACCCTTTTAGCCCTTGATTATTATTTAGTTCAATGGCTCGAACGACTCCCTTCCCCTCGGTGAAAATTAAAAATTTCGTTATTTTTCAGAGTGTATCGAGTTATTTTTAAACAAAAATCAAGAGATGCCCACTACCGTTTTAATTAAAGTTCTCGAGATGCGTTATAATTTGATCTACCCAATCTATGAAAGCTCCCTCAAAATTTTCCAAATTCGAATAAACCAAACGCATCTCGGAATGTACATAATGATAATAAACTTCACTTTTACCCTCATTTAAATAGAACACTTTTAAAACAATGGAGACCTTAATTGATTCCCTCCCCCACAATTGAATTTGATTCTCCAGAAGTGCACGAATTTTATCTACATATGCATGCACAATTTCTACAGGGTCAAAAACAAATTTTCCCCCCATTAGTGAATTAAAGGGATCACCAAACGTCGCAGTGTAAACAACTATTGCATTTAAAATTCTGTTGGTTAATTGAAAATCAGGGAGAGTTGTACCCCCCACCCCCGCGTGGATTTTAACCCCTCCCCCAAGATGGTGAACAAAATCTGAGGAATGCTCCACTTCAGTTGTTCGAAGTGGAGTCGTTAGGGTATCGGAGGTTGGAGGAGGAGGGTTCAAAGGTATTTAGTTTGTAAACTCGTCTAAAATTTTCCATGCATTTTTCATGATGTCTACCAGTCCAATTTTGCTATTGTCTAAATTAAACAGAAAATCAACTAAAAACTCGTCAATATTAAATGGTACTTCAATGCTATCGTCCCATTTTAAATTGTTGGGGGACTCCACGTGTGCCTCCTCTCCTTCTCCAACTGACGAGCAGGGGGGAGATGGCGAGCATAGAACCAGGACAAATTATAAATGAAAAAATAGCTTATTTTCAAAGTGTTCAAAACATCCCCTACTGTAAAAATTTGGATTATTCTTGCATAATGACCTCTGTTTAATTCAACTGAAGATATTCTAAGATACTACATAGAATCGCATCCTGTGTTGCTTCTTTGGCCGAGGGCGCACCCCGTCGGTACTTCCATGACCTGTGGCGCTTCTAAGGCCCGTTGTGCGTCTCCCGGTACTTCGTGGACGCGCCGGCTCCGTGAGCCCCGGCAATTTATGTAGTCCCCAAAATGTTGACATATTTCTAATTCCAGACAGGTTCGGTAAACACATGAGTTTAATTATGGAGGTTAGATGAACGAGTTTGAACTTCAAAATGTTGAGAACCGTTAAGTCGCTTTCCCCTCACTTCTTGGGCATTATACCGCTATGTTTTGACATTTTGACCTCTCCGCGCGAGGTTATAAATAATTTTGGCATCTCCTTTTCCTCTTTTGTTTTACATTTGCGGTTTTAGTCAATCAAGGTTTCAATGGCCTTTGCGTAATTCTGTGTTTTCTGAAATAGCGGAGAACACATTGTCTGCAAAATTAATATTTAGAACATTGGAGTTCTATATTCTCTGTAAGAGCAAAACAAGGCACGATAGAAATATTCAGTGTAAATTAGAACGACAATATCTGACAGATGGGATAATCTCTCTCAAAATTAGGTGAAAAAAGAGCAGTCGGTGTTTCAAAGGTACCTAAAATATATGTGATAGCAATAGAGAAAGTAGTAAAGATTAGAAAAAATAGCATTTTGAGTTTCAAAGGCGGTGATTATTAATAGAAATTAACTAATAATATTTACTTATGAGATATCGAAGCGATAGCAAAGATTAGAAAAGAGTGGTTTCTCTGCAAAAAAATTACATTTAGATATCTCCGAGGGAGATAAATTTAAAACAATGGTTGGGGGGTGAGGGGTTAATATCTCGCTGAGATAAGTTTATATTGGGATTGAAAAAGAAAAAAACAATGGAAGAAATAGAAGGGTAGGAAAAATGCTCACATTAGCATAATCCGTCGTGGGTTGGGCACCCAACGGACGTAGTAAGACGTGTGGGAGGGTTGATGGTCCGGGAGTGCTTTGGTCTTGTGTAACTGAGACACGTATTTCAAAATTTTTCGTAGCTTTGGAAGTGTAGTTGGCTTACCGCTCTCTCTTTAGTTTCTTGCCTGGCCGCATTGGGTCTGCCACTGATTGGGCTGCCTCACCCTCTCTTGCTTTCTTGGAAGGAGGAGGCACGTCTTCTTCACAATTGGCCTCAAAAGATGAGAAAAAATTAGTATCAAAATAATTTGCCCCTTTTTTTTACAGAAAGAAAGTTAGTACCCTCATCCATATAATTTTGTTTAGAAAACCAATTATCTCTGTTAAGTAAAACAAAAAGTAAAAATTTCGAGAGAAATATAATAGGCATAGATATCAAACGTTTTTATTAGACAAACAGTAGTCTATAGCCATAGGATAGGAATCATTGTTTCTATTTTTACCATTTAGAAAAATATTAAATTTTCCGGTCTATAGGCTTTAAATTAGATCGTTAACCCATCGACCTGTAGGCCTATATTTTGCAAACATAGGTTAAAATGCTATTCAATTTATATATAATATTAGCTTCATGCAACTCCCAAAGACTTTTCTAGCCCTGCACTGTTTGTTTTCATTTTACACTGATGGCGGTAGAATTGAAGGCATTGCCCTCCCCCTTTAAATAGTTTACTTACAAAGTAGCTGTTCGAAGCAATGTATTGCCCCCTCCTCCCTTTCACATAATTTTCTAAATATATTGTTAAACTTAATTAAAAAATAATCTCTGTCACCGCTTCTCAGACAAATACAAGGCCCTTACTTTTACTGCGAAGAAATAGTTTGTTTTAATTTTACACTGATGTAGGTATAATTGAATGCAGTGCTCTCTCCCTTTAACTACTTTACTTACAACGAAGCTGTTAGAATAACTGTATTTACAAAGACAACCGGTAACATAATTTTATAAATTTATTGTTTAAATTAATTTGAAAATAATCTCTTTCACCGCTTCTCCGACAAATACAATGCCCTTACTTTTAATGCGAAGAAATAGTTTGTTTTCATTTTACACTGATGGCAGTAGAATTGAAGGCATTGCGCTCCCCCTTTACCTAATTTACTTACAACGAAGCTGTTAGAAGCAATGTATTGCCCCCTCCCCCCTTTCACATAATGCTCTAAATATATTGTTAAACTTAATTTGAAAATAATCTCTTTCACCGGCTCTCTGACAAATACAAGGTTACGAAACTACAAGATTAATATACAGCAATCTCTTTTTGCTTAAAACTGTTTTAATTTGACAGCCAAAACAAAACCCTTTGACTAGACCGATAGCGTGAACACACCGGAAAAGGGTGACAGCTAATTATAGGCCTCACATTGGAGTCTTGTGTCAAATCAGAGCGGTCTAATACCAACAGAGCGATGGATGTCTCAGTTAGAGAAAAGATTACAATTTATAAAATCCAAAATTTAAAGAAAGGATAATTTTTTCTTTTTGTTATAATTTGGGATTGTAAAACATTGGTGGGGTGGGGGTTTAGGGTAAAAAGAATATATTTTATGTTTTCCATTGATTATAATGATGTTTGTAAGGTTTGGGGGGGGGGGGGGGTTTGGGGTAAAGGAATAAATTTACGTTTTAGCTTAAAAAAATGGAGGATGTCAAAGGAAAATTAGTTTTGAAAAAAAAAATGCACTTACATTGCTAATTGCGGCTGCCAAGGCCTCAAGCTCATCAATAACATTCATTGTTGCTTCCATTGTCTCACAATACTTTCTGATAATTGAATCATATTGCTTGCCCGTAATATACGAAATCTCAAGGTCAAATTGTTATGTAAACAAGCCCTCTGATTGGCTGAGAAGGAAACACGTGATCTAACTGTTTGCGGGGAACTCATAACATTTGGCGAGAGCAACAACAACAACAAATGCTGTTTTCTATTTCTGGACACCATGACATTCGCCTCGAGCATGTACATGTCCAAAACAACAACAAATGCTGTTTTCTATTTCTGGGACACTCATAACATTCGCTGAGAGCGTGCCAAAAACAACACCAACAACATCGACCTTGACATTCGCTGAGAGCGTGCACTTACAACAACAACAACATCGACCTTGACATTCGCTGAGAGCGTGCACTTACAACAACAACAACATCGACCTTGGAAATTTAGGTCATTGACCCCATTAACCACGTGTTCCCCCCAGGGAGGCTATGCCCATATATGGTGTGGGTACGGGAGTAGCACCCCCATCTCTACTCATGTGTATCAGAGGCAATTCTATTGCGCTGCCTATACCGTGTTGCAACGGTCACAGGTTTCCTGTAAAACTTCACAGGTTTTTTTGATGATCATAGGTTCACAGGTTTTTGCCGCCGAATGGTAGAAAGTCACAGGTTTTTGTGATAAATATTTCTAATATGACCTGATGTTCTGCGAAAAGTTGAATTTTGTTGACCTCACATTTTCGGATTATTTTTAGTGATTTTGAAATGACATCTGTTAATAATAAACCTAAAGCTTTATTTCATTTTTCAGGCTGTTTTCGTGAAATTTGGAAGATTTGTTTTTGCGACAAGAAAATGTTATTTATTTATTTAAAAACCCGTCAAATCAACACACAACAAGACGGAGCACTTAAAAAAAGAGAGAAAAAAAAGAATAAAAAAGAGACAAACTGAACCAACAAAGAAAACGATTCACTGAATCACTAAATCACTGAATGAGCAGATGGGACCATTCATGTAGATTTAAGTGTATTTTTCTATTACGCTTCGCTATTCGTCTAGAGACGGCGACGTCAGGATCTGCAACTTCAAATTTTTCAATTACATTCGACTACTTCGCAAAACGAAAATACATCGCTCTGATTTTATTCTGGTCAGTTTTTTTTAGAAGATTCCAGAAGGGTGTGGCATATAAAATGTGAGGAAGAGTGATGGCGTTATACAAGCTTGTTAGAAGCAGGCGGTTGAATCGGAGTTTGCACGATACAATTGAAGCGTAAGACGCTGAAATTTGTCGTTTAAGCAGTTCGAGGAGAAGTTTTTGGGTGTGGCGGATAGACAAACCTATGGGTAAACCTAGATAAATGAGGTGATCCACTGGCTGGACAGAGCTAGAACCAAGGGCTATGGTAGAAACAGAAAAATCAGTTTTCCAATTGAATAGGACGATTTCCGATTTTGAAGAGTTGAACTGAAGTCCAACTTTAAGATGTTTGGCTTCAAGGATTTCCAAGATATCAATTATCCGCTGAAGGATTCGGCTAAGATTCAGGATGTCGTCCGCGTAACATACCAAAGACAAGTTAGCAGATGACAGAATCAGCGAAGATGGACATCGATCTTGTGCATCAAGGAAACGGTTATTGAAAAGGTCGGGAGAGGTGACTGCTCCTTGACGCGCTCATTTCTTGACTGGAACTAGTCGGGTGCACAGAATGGGGGTCGGGTGCACAGAAAACCTTTGTCAGGAGGTAGCTTCAGTCGGATCCCTAATCTAGAATACAGACTCCTGAGAGAACGAAGGACAGCTAGATTCAACCCACGTTTACTGGCCTTCAGAAGCATCGCAACATGGATTAGAGAGTCCAATGAGCGTCTAATGTTGTGTCCTGCCAAAGAAAGGCTCTCTCCAGAAGATTCGGCATTTATCAAGACATTAGCAACGACTGTTAAGGCATCATCTCATCCAGTTCCTCGCTTGAAGTGTAGCATACTTTTTCGAGTTCCTGTGTAAACAGTAATTCGAAGAGCTTGCGCAGTGACGGTGCTACAGTTATCGGACGGAATGTTGTACATTGAATTTAAGATTTCCCTTTTTTAGAAATGGGAGTCAGATCTCCGATGCAGAAAGAGGCAGGAACAGTCTCTTGAGAGAAAATCATATGCATAAACAGAGAAAGATGTGCTCCGAGAAGTTTACATCCGTGTTTCAAGTGGATCGCACTGACTTTGTCAATGCCCGATGAGCCTTTCCATTTGAGTCTACGGATGGCATCTTCAACAGAGCGGGTACTGACGATAAAATCTTCATCGGGACGAGAAGATAGAAACTGATATAATGCAGCCTTGAAGATTGTTCAATGGAGGGGTCAGGGGCTGAGAACTCCGATTCTTAATGGGCATACCATTCATCTTCAGGGATGTCAGCTGGGGATGGTGACGAACACTTTGTTGCAGAACGAGAGACAAACTTAAAGATCATATCTCCATCTTGTTTGGCAAGAGCAGAATAACGATTGACGAGATTTCTCCGATGCCGAGCCAGGGCCTTAGAAAACTTTCTCTTCGTGAAAATTCGTATGCTGTTCACAAGACCCATATTCGGACGTCCACACTCTTTCCATACTCAAAACAAAATTTTGCTTGACTACATGTTTTGACGAGATCTGGATTTGACGACCACCCGGGAATGATTCCTTTGCGAATTCGTTTGCAAATGAACAACTTGTTTTTCTGCGAAGCGTAGAGCATGGCATATTTCTGCACAATATATATCTAGACAAATCGAAACCTCTTTTTGAGGTAACTGGAGTGACTTTTGAAGGAGTTGAAATGGGACGCTAATTTTATTCAGGACTGAATCTACCGACTCGATAAATTAGTCTTGATCGATTTTCGACCAGTTACGACGATGTCGAGGTGTTGAAGGAGCAAGAGGTGTGGTTTGGTAACCAGAAGATGGCATACCGACAGAGCAAGTTGTGGGAAGATGATCAGACAACGGATAATCTAACACAACCTTTACTATATCTGCTCGCAAATCTGACGATACTACAACGTGGTCCAGGTTGGAAGTTCGCGAGGACGTGCGAACATACGTAAAATCGGACGATTTATCTAAAACACACAAGAAATCACTAAAGAAGCCCATAACTAGTGTTGTACGCGGTGACACTTGAGAATTCGGCTCGGACAAATTACAATTAAAGTCACCGGCTATAATGCAAGGTAATCCTAAGCACCGAATTTTGTCTATGCACGAACCTAGTTTTTCATAAGATAGCGCAAATAAGCGCTCAGACTGGTCATTATTGTAGTCTGTGGGAAGATACACATTAAAATGTGGGAAGATCGGCCTCTATTTTTCACCTGTCTAGCGGGTACACAATAAGTTGTCATATCCTCAAGCTTAAGTATGTTCAGACCATGTTTAGTAACAAAAGTTTCCTGGAAACAAATCACACTATACTCAGGATAGAGGCTTTCCAGAACCGGAGGTTTATTAATAAAAGAGCCGTTTATATTCCACGATAGAAGAGTTAGTGACAAGGTCATTAGTTTGAGGGTTTATAATTTTTCGGGCACTTTATGCTATAGCAAGTATGACCCTGCTTCTTGCGACCAACACAAAAGGCTGTCTTCTGACACGGGGTATCGGACGTAGATTTGTGATCGGTGGAGCTGCATTTGGAGCACAAAGAACTGTTCTTACAATCCGCAGCTAGGTGACCGATTGCGGGGCAATTAAAGCAGCTCCGAGGCAAGAACACGAACTCTTCAACCGGGAGGCGTTCATATCCGATTTTCACTGAAACTTTAAGAAAGGTATCGAGGTCATTTCGTGTCGGAAAGTAGACCTTAAATGTTTAAGACTTGCCACACTGTAGGGTTTTACTGCACATGGGGATTAGCTGTTTTAAAGACTGTTCGTCTAGATCCTCCGGCACTCGCTTGATCGCAGCTAAAAAAAGCAGGTTCCTTGAGAGAGATGTTGAGTGACGGTTTCGCACGTTTAGCTGCATCCACTATCTGGCTCGCGGTTTGCTTGGAACAAACCACGAGTTTCCACTCGGTATTAGAGCGGCGTAACTCGGTTATATCGCCGTCTGGACATGGGCACAGTTTGTCGATAAATGCTTTGCGTTTGCTTGGGCATTTTAAGTCTGTTGAAGGGTATTTGAGTCTCACAGAGTAAAGTGGCTTCAGGGGCGCGGTTTGGGAAGATTGAGATTTGTCTGGCAGGGTGACTGTAGAGCGGTTAGTATCTAGCATAAATCCATCCAATTTTCTGGAGAGTTCGTTTACTTTGGACAGCACTAGAGCGTGAACTGCCTCGCCAATGGCAGGTACTTAAAACGGACTAAATATCACAAATTTCAGGATCGGGACGTTTTGCTTTGCCACAGAGACTAGCGACTTGCATGTATCAAGTAATGTTGTCCTACTCTTTGGCAAAAGAAACCATCCCGCTTTGAATGTCCAACTCGCTATGAAGGGTCTTTTTAGCTTGTATGATTGTATCATGTTCGAAATAGTTTAATTGTGATTTTCACAATCTGGTCGAATTTCAGCCCTTCAGTGAGTGATCTGCTCAAAAAATTCAGAACTGGACTAAATACCAGCTTTTCAGTCATCACTTTCACTCAAAACAGCCTAAGTCCACTGAATCACACACTACTAGGAACAAGGGAAGTGTCGGGACCCGCTCACCAATTCCCCGCAATTGAAGGGTAACTAAATAGTAGTAAGGCCATAGGGAATATGAACCCTACATTCAACCCTACATTCACGCCTACAAGAATATGGTTAAAAGTGTATACAATATGAACAATACATGAAAAAATACATGGAAAACCCACGCGTGTGGCACTATACTTAGACATGTGCATTTTAAAAGTTGGCACGCTATAATGCATGTTATGAAACAATAGTCAAGGTTCTATTGGGCATAGAATTATACTTCAGCTTCACGTGAACATTTTTTTTTATTTTTTTTTTTTAAGTTGGCATGGTATAAAGCAGACCAACATGTTTTGGGAGTATGCACAAAATTATATAACTCAAGTAGATTGTTTTTCGAGCCAACATCCATTTCTTATTCGTCCTTGAGATTTTGTATAAAATGCCCATACTTTACGATTTATTTTTCATCATGATTTGATATATTCTAGATAATACATCAAATATTATTAACTTTGGAGCAATGGATCCATCAATTTTCAATGTGAGTACAGCTTACTGAATTTCTTAATTTATTTCCAAATTAAAATCATTTTACCAGTAAATTCAAATTTCAGGGGGACTTAAACCCCCTCCCCTCCAACAATACAAATCCTACTATATGATGAGTATACTCGCTAGAAAACACAAAGTACGCTCTTTTTCCACTATGTAAACAAAAACCATCCCCCCCTGCTCTGTAGAAATAGTTATTTCGTTCAAAAATGTCCTTTTTCCAATTATCAAAAATCTTTTTCCGGTCTAACTGAAGGCATCTATGTTTGTAATTGCAGAAGGGGTCCCTTTTGGAAGCAAAACTTCGCACGTGTCGTATCTGAAAACAAAAGCTTGGTGATTAAGACGGGTTTTGTGTAATTCTAGCCAAGAAACTCATAATTGATAGGGAGCAAGATGGAACGATGCCACATTCTATGTGTTTTTATCTTTACTTGGTAGTCATTGAAAAAGCAATGATTTCTGTTAAATAAATAATTCTTCTACCTTTTCAAATAGCTTTAGTGGGTTTGAGAGACTCTGTTGTCTTATTCTGTGTTATTTTTTCTTTACTTGGTAGTCACTGAAAAAGCGATGATTTATGTTCAATAAATAATTATTGTATATCTTAAAATAGCTTTAAGGGGTTTGAGAGACTCTGTTGTCTTATTCCGTGTGATTTTTTCTTTACTTAGTGGTCATTCAAAAAGCGCGGATTTCTGTTAAATAAATAATTCTTGTACCTTTTAAAATAGCTTTAGGGGGTTTGAGAAACTCTGTTGTTTTATTCTGTGTGTTTTATTCTTTACTTGGTGGTCATTCAAAAAGCGAGGATTTATGTTAAATAAATAATTCTTGTACCTTTTAAAATAGCTTTACGGGGTTTGAGAGACTCTTTTGTCTTATTCAGTGTGTTTTTTTCTTTACTTGGTGATCATTCAAAAAGCGAGGATTTTTGTTAAATAAATAATTCTTGTACTTTAGAGGGTTTGAGAGACTCTGTTGTTTTATTCTGTTTTATTCTAAAGTGCTAAGACATAGAGTGCTACAAACACCAGAATAAACTTTAGAGGGCAATTTATCTGTAAAAGAGAGGTTATTATTTCCTTAACGAATTTTTTCTACTTTTTTAAGGAAGAAGAGATGAATTCATACAATTAATCTCCCCAAGATGAGAAACATTGGTGGACCGGTTGTACATCGATTCAAGCTGCTCGGCCCTTCAATACAATTTTTCTTGATCAGCCGGAGCCCTCTCATGCCAGTGTCAGCTCTGCACAGACCACTATGCAACCTGGCAGAAAATTCAAGAGGGAATGGATGCTTTCTCATAATGCATCGGTCTTGTCTACTCAAGATCGGGAGGGGACCCCCCTTCATGCTTTGCCAGGGGCTTCAGGCATACAAGCGCAGTCTGAATTTGTAAATGTAGGTATTTTACCTGTACTATATACATAATTATTTACTTAAGAAAAAATGCTAGCAGGAATTGAGTTTTGTGGATGCGTGTTGGGGAAAACTGGCACATATTAAATATTATGGTAACCATACGAGTAAGAAAAATTCTTTAGCTACAGATAAGGCTATTGTGTTTTTCTGAATTTTCTGTAGGAGATGGGGGGTAAGTATCAATTTTAGTTAACTCTAGGAAGAATTGAGATTTTTGGGTGGTGCGGAAAAATGTTACAGGCTGAATATTTGGGTAAACATACACTAAAAAACACTTCACTATAAATAAGGCTAATGTGTTTTTCTGAACTTTCTATGGGAGGGGGTAACTATTTAGATTAAATAATTCTAGGAGGAATTGAGTTTTGTGGGTGGGTGGTACGGAAAAATGGTACGTGTTAAATATTCGGGTAAACATACGACTAAGAAACGCTTCACTATAAATAAGGCTATTGTGTTTTTCTGAACTTTCTGTGGGAGGGGGTAACTATTTACTTTAAATAATTCTAGGAGGAATTGAGTTTTGTGGGTGGTACGGAAAAATGGTACGTGTTAAATATTCGGGTAAACATTTGACTAAGAAACGCTTCACTATAATTAAGGCTATTACATCTTTCTGAACTTTCTAGGGCAGGGGTAACTATTTACATTCAAAAATTCTAGCAGAAATTGAGTTTTGTGGGTGGGTGGGTGGTACGGAAAATGTTACGTGTTATATATTAGGGTAAACATAAGAGTAAGAAACTCTTCACCAAAAATAAGGCTATTATGTTTTTCTGGACTTTCTGTGGAAGGGGGTAACTATTTATTTTAAATAATTCTAGGAGGAATTGAGTTTTGTGGGTGGTACGAAAAAATTGTACGTCTTAAATATTCGGGTAAACATACGAGTAGAAAAATGCTTCGCTATAGATAAGGCTATTATGTTTTTTTTCTGAGCTTTCTGTGGGAGGCGGGGGTAAGTTTTTAGTCTAAATAATTCTAGGAGGAGGAATTGAGTTTTGTGGGTGGTATGGAAAAAAATGGTACGTGTTAAATATTCAGGTAAACATACGACTAGAAATGAACATGATTTTTCAACTTTATGAAATAATGCTTATTTCACATAGAAAATAAACCTTTTTTCTATAGATTAATGAAAAAGCAGCGCCATTGGGTGATGAAACATCAACATTTACTGGACCTGAACCTATTCTGGTATCACCAATACAGTTTATAGACGAACCTTCATTAGTTCTAGACAATATGGACTGGCATAGAGGTTATCTTAATGATTGTTTTGGGGACATGGCCAGCCTAGACGATTTAACTTGTGACATTGACATGATGGAGGACCTGGAGTGGGCAGATATATTTATGCGTGAGCATTTAGGGGATGTTACTAGTGCATCAGAACCTGGTCCTCATAAGGAAATCCCATCACAGGACAATACAGGCTGGCTCGATCAGCTGTCCCCAGACACCTTGGAATACGTACTAACAGGCCTAGGGGACTTCATGCCACCTCCATCCATTGCAATTGAACAGACTGGGGATGGTGCTATTGACAACTCTATGTCCCCCCCCCCACCAGTCCGCTTAATGATACACCTAGTGCTAGTACTAGTAGTAGTAGTAATACAGCAAAAACAACAACAACACCAGTATCCCCTCTTCCAGATTTTTTTCTTTCCAACTCTGCCTTGCACCACACAATGGTCAACAGCGCCAAATTCGGTGATCCCTTCAACTCTTTAGTGTCGGGGGATATAATAACGGATCCCTCGGCCATTACACATTTATATAATAGTAAGATTCGAGCCATTCTTGAACAACAGATGGGGGTTTGGGGGGTGGCGGTCAGTTTAAAAGCTTCAATAACACTAAAAATATTTTTTTTAAATGAAAATGCGGGTAAAGTGTATTCGAAATACTTGCACACAGAGAGGTTAGCAATTCGCCCACATTTATCAATTTATGAGGAGGTTTTTCTAAATTGGGTTAATTGTATTCAAAGCAAGTGGGGAAATTATAACGAGGGGGTAGTGGATCTGAGGTTTTATTTATTGAAAGTTTAAATGTTAATATTTGTAGATTTAAAAAGGATTTTATTGTAAGAGGCGGGGCTGGGGGAGGGAGGGCAATTGAATTAAAATATCATTCAGATTTAGAGGGATGTAGAGGGATACAACGAATCTGTTTCGATACGAGGCTGCAGTGTTTCAAGTATGCATTTTTAATTGCAGCATACAGACGACTTAAAAAAGATGCCACTAAGAAAAAGTTGGATAAAATGGCAGTTAATGGTAGGGAGGGTTCAAAGTTCCCCAAAGTAGATTTTGATTGTTTAAATGGTCAATTTTTCGTAACACTAAAAGGAATAGATATTTTCGAGCGGGCTAATACACATTTAAAGATTGGTGTCACGGTGTTACAGTATGACAGAATTTGAGGAGTGCCAGCGTTCCGATAAGAAGGGGGTATTATTTCCAGTGCGGGCTCCTTCAATTGAATCAGTAGAACATTGGGTGTGGCTTCTATACACCCCACCCACAGACTCTGATTTAATTGGTCATTTCATTCCGATTACGGATATTAGTAGGGTTTTGAAGGATGATAAAAAGCGGAATGGCGTGTGTTCTTGTTGTCCGATAAGTCTCTCCAGATGTTGCTCTTATTTGAAGTTAAAGGATCACATAACGCATTTCAAACGACATGGATACCAGGTTGTGGAAACTGTAAGCAGATATAGAGCGATCTTACGTTTTAAAAATTTCCAAAACACGCTACTGCAGAGCAATAAGATCTTTTTAGACTGCGAAGTGAAACTGACAGACGTGTGCGATCCCTCAAATTCAGATCGTGTTAAAATATATGAAGCCATAGGGGTGTCTTACGCTGATGCACAACGAGATTCCAATAATACCATGCAAGTGCTGGATTTAGTTGAGATGTTGGGTGACGGTGAACACTGCAAGCGCTCGGTATTAGTCTGTCTAATTAAAACAGCGAACGGTGCAATTTTGCACCTTCGTTACATAAAATATTTTATGCTCCTATTACCAGATGACATAACTGCTATTAAAAATCGTTAAATGTGTTGGGGTTGTAAGGGAGAATTTGATGATGGTGTTGGGAATGGAGGGAGGAGGAAGTTGATCGACCATGATCATTTGTGGCACGAAATTACATCGGGGGGGGGGGGAGCAACTTTAGAGGAGTAGCCCATCAGTCGTGCAATTTAAACGTTAGACAGCAATATTTCGTGCCTGTTTTTATACACAATTCCAATTACGACTTAAAGTTTGTTCTACCGGCGTTAGCCCGCTTTCGAATTTCCCCGACATTGCCAGTGTTGAGGAGAATGGGGCACAGGGATGGTTTTTGAAAGTGACTATGAAATACTCACGGAAATCCAAGAATCGGTAAAATACTTTATTTTCTCGTGAATAAATAGACCGGTGGGTAGGAAATCTCTGAGCCCCTACAATTTATCTTTAGTAGAGGATGGGAGCGTGCACTCAATCCCTTCACAACAAAAACTGATTGCCGACCTCAACCCGAAATAGAATATCGTTGTTCATAACGTGCTATTGAAATGGATGGTGTCCAATGGTTTCAAAGTCACAAAGATACATAGAGCCCTCCAATTTGATCAAAAGCCTTACAAGAAAACGTTTATTGACACCTTTGTCAGTAAGCGTTCACAAGCGAAAATAAAAGTTGAAAAAGAAGTCTATAAACTCATTTTGAATTCAGCTTTTGGTAAAATGTGCGAGAGCGTACGAAACAGAAGTCGATGTGACATTGTAACCAACCCCAAAGATTGTGCTCGAATCATTGCAGATCCAAACTTCACATCGTTCACAATCATAGACACTGATATGGTGCTCCTACACCGTAAGAAAAGAAACATTGTTTTAAACAAAATATTGCAGGTGGGAGTGTAATCACTGAAATATCCAAGAAACTCAAGTTGTCATTTTATTATAATGTTTGCAAGGTACAGTGGCCGATTGAGGGACAAGTTCTAGTGTATTACGGGGACACTGCTTCACTCCTGTTAAAAGTCAAAACTGAAAATCTATTGAATGATTTGGAAAATGGCGAGTACATTAGCTCACGAATGGACTACACTAATTGGAACGAATCCCTCTACCCAGAGCTAGTGAAACGCCAGGCCCAAAATCAATTGTTAATGGTAAAATCTGAAACGGGTAGCGATCTGATATCCAGTGGTGTGTTTCCTGGTCCGAAGGTATACTGTGTGGACACGCACAACAAGGATATCAAACAAGTTTACAAGGGGTACCTAGACACTTTGTAAAAAATAATTTCGACATGAGTGTGTATATAAACTGTGTTGAACGTAATTTTGAGCCAACGGGGAAATTCATGGCGATTCACTCTTCACAATTTAAAAACTAAACTGGTAGAGCTGAGAAACACACAATGTCAGCCATCTTATACGAATTCTATACACTTAAGGATATTTTTGACTTAGTGCAACACGTTCACTATTTATTTTCAGATAGTTTTTAATTCGTGTAGTACAGGACAAAGCTCGGTCTACAAAAGTTAACCTAAATTAATTTAAAAAATTACAAATTGGATGAGAGGGTATTTTGGTTAATTGGGTGTTTTTTTTTAATTCTTTTTTCTATATCACAAACAATTTT